>NC_088226.1:52822010-52917010 GCF_036934945.1 Oncorhynchus masou masou
ACCCACTGGATCCAGGTCATCTATAAGTCTTTGCTAGGTAAAACCCCTCCTTATCTCAGCTCACTTTTCATCATAGCAGCACAGTAGCACACGCTCCAGCAGGTATATTTCACTGGTAATCCCCAAAGCCAACTCCTCTTTTGGCCGCCTTTCCTTCCAGTTCTCTGCTGCCAATGACTGGAACGAATTGCAAAAATCACTGAATCTGGAGTCTTATATTTCTCTCCCTAACTTTAAGCATCAACTGTCAGAGCAGCTTACCGATCATTGCACCTGTACATAGCCCATCTGTAAATAGCCCACCCAACTACCTCATCCTCATATTGTTATTTATTTTTGCTCCTTTGCACCCCAGTATCTCTACTTGCACATTCATCCTCTGCACATCTATCACTCCATAATTGTTAAATTGTAATTATTTCACCGCTATGGCCTATTTATTGCCTTACCTCCCAAATCTTACAACATTTGCACACACTGTGTATAGATTATCTATTGTGTTATTGACTGTGTTTGTTTGTCCCATGTGTAACTCTGTGTTGTTCGCGTCGCACTGCTTTGCATTATCTTGACCAGGTCGCAGTTGTAAATGACAATTGTTCCTGGTTAAATAAAGGTGAACAAAAAAAACAACATACACTGCATTCAGAAAGTTTTCAGACCCCTTGACTTTCCACATGTTGTTACACTACAGTCTTAATATAATTTCCCCCTCATCAATCTCCACACAATACTCCATAATGATGAAGCAAAAACAGATTTTTTAACATTTTTTTTTACATTTATAAAATTAAAAAAACTGAAACATAACATTTACATAATTATTCAGACAGTGTCCTCTGTACTTTGTTGAAGAACCTTTGGCACCAATTACATCCTCAAATCTTCCTGGGTATGACGCTAAAAGCTTGGCACACCTATTTGGGGAGTTTCTCCAATTTGTCACTGAAGATCCTCTCAAGCTCTCAAGGAGTGTCGCTAAACATCTAATTTCAGGTCTCCCCAGAGATGTTCGATCAGGATCAAGTCCGTGCTTTGGCTGGGCCACTCAAGGACATTCAGAGACTTGTCCCGAAGTCTCTCCTGCGTTCTCTTGGCTGTGTGCTTTGGGTCGTTGTCCTATTGGAAGGTGAACCATCACCCTAGTCTGAGGTCCTGAGCACTCTGGAGCAGGTTTTCATCATGGATCTATCTGTAGTTTGCTCCGTTCATCTTTCCCTTGATCCTGACTATTCTCCCAGTCCCTGAAAAACATCCCCACAGCATGATGCTGCCACCACCATGTTTCACCGTAGAGATGGTGCCAGGTTTCCTTCAGACGTGATGCTTGACATTGAGGCCAAAGAGTTCAATGTTGGTTTCATCATACCAGAGAATCTTGTTTCCCATGGACTGTGCGGCCTGTAGGTGCCTTTTCGCAAACTCCAAGCAGGCTGTCATGTGCCTTTTACTGAGGAGTGGCTTCCGTCTGGCAACTCTACCATAATGGCCTGATTGGTGGAGTGCTGCTAAGATGGTTGTCCTTCTGGAAGGTTCTCCCATCTCCACAGAGGAACTGGTCACTCTGCTCTGTCAGAGTGGCCATTGGGTTCTTGGTCACCTCCCTGACCAAGTTCCTTCTCCCCGATTGCTCAGTTTGGAAGGGAGGCCATCTCTAGGAATAGTCTTGGTGGTTCCAAACTTCTTTCATTTAAGAATGATGGAGGCCACTGTGCTCTTGGGGACCTTCAATGATGCAGACATTTTTGGTAACCTTCCCCAGATCTGTGCCTTGACACAATCTTCTCGGAACTCTACAGACAATTCCTTCAACCTCATGGCTTTTGCTCTGACATGCACTGTCAACTGTGGGACCTTATATAGTTAGCTTTGTGCCTTTCCATGTCCACTCAACTGAATTTACCACAGGTGGACTCCAATCAAGTTGTAGAAACATCTCAAGGATGATCAATGGAGTCTCATAGCAAAAGGTTTGAATACTTACTCTTACTCTAATGTAAATACACTTTGTATGTTTTTTTATATATAAATTTGCAAAAAAATTTAAAACCTGGTTTTGCTTTGTCATTATGTGGTATTGTGTGTAGATTGATCAGGGACAAATGTATTGAGATTCGAACACGCAACCTTTGGGTTTCTAGACGTTCGAGGTATGCGCCCCCACCCTGACCAGCCTCCCTCCCTCCCTCCCTCCTTTTTTTGCCTCAAGTAAACTGTGTTATGTAACCATGCCAAACGTTTAAAAAACTCTGTCTGTGCCCTTGAGCAAGGCACTTAACCGTAATTGCTCCTGGAAGTCGCTTTGGATAAGAGTGTCTGCTAAATTACTAAAATGTCAATGTAAAACATTATGCTGCCACCACAATGCTTGAAAATACAGAGGATTTCACTCAGTGTACTGTTTTATTGAATTTGACCCAAACCTGTAGATTTGAATTTGCTGTGTTGTCTTGCAGTTTTACTTAATGACCTTGTTTCAAACATAATTGATGATTTGAAGTGGATTGTTATACACAGGCTTGCTACTTTTTACTTTGTCATACAGGCCAGCATTGTAGAGTGAATGCAATGTAGTAGATTCTCTGTATTTTCAAGTATAGTGGTTCAACCCACCATCACAAATGATCATGAAATTCACCAGACACACAAAAAAGTCACAATTTTGTATACAGTACATCTCAATCACATAAAGGTGGTTGAATATTTAAAACAGAAATGATAGGAGATTGGTTGGTCGGGGAGAATGAGTGGGTGTATAACACGAAGGTCTAGCAACCCAAACGTTGCTTGTTTGATTCACATAATAAACAACTTTAGCTTTTTTTGGTGTGGAAAAACTTGACTGGCCTGCACAGAGCCCTGACCTCAACCCCATCGAACACCTTTGGGATGAATTGGAATGCCGACTTTGAGACAGGCCTAATCATCCAGTATCAGTGCCCGATCTCGCTAAGTCTCTTGTGGCTGAATGGAAGCAAGTCCCCGCAGCAATGTTCCAACATGTAGTGGAAATTAACTGTCCTAATACTTTTGAACCTCACTGTATGTTCCCCGAAGAGTTATGCAAGGTTGGTAGAACCTTATAAAAAATTATTCACAGCTGTAATGGCTGCCAAAGGTGCTTCTATCAAGTATTAACTCTAGGATGTAAAGAAATACACAATCAATATATCCCCCCCAAAATATATATTAATTTGGAAAATATTTTATAATTTCTCTTTCACTTACAAAAATGCGGAGTAGGTTGTATAGATCGGTAGGGAAGATAACAAATGTAATCCTTTTTAGAAAATTGTGAAGACTGTGCAAGGGGCGGGTTGACTTTCACTAGCGACTGTACATGTATGTATGATCAAAAGTACTTCATATGTAAATGTGTGAGGACTGCATAACTTTGAATAAGGTTGAGCCTTCTTGCCCCCCACCCCCACACACACACTTTCCTCATCATGACATATTTAATCAGAGCATTCAATAAAGCCAGGGAGAATCATCTCCCATCACTGTATCACTTAGCTACCTGGGACAGTGCTAATAATAAGCCTTGTCTATCTCAGGCCAACCCTCATGTTATACTCAGACCAGACGACATCCAGAACAACTCACCCCTAGGGATCCCTCTGTTCTAGTAGTAGTACTGCCATATGGGTTACATGTAATACTCAGACCAGGCGACATCCAGAACAACTCACCCCTAGGAATCCCTCTGTTCTAGTAGTAGTACTGCCATATGGGTTACATGTAATACTCAGACCAGGCGACATCCAGAACAACTCACCCCTAGGGATCCCTCTGTTCTAGTAGTAGTACTGCCATTTGGGTTACATGTAATACTCAGACCAGGCGACATCCAGAACAACTCACCCCTAGGGATCCCTCTGTTCTAGTAGTAGTACTGCCATTTGGGTTACATGTAATACTCAGACCAGGCGACATCCAGAACAACTCATCCCTAGGGATGCCTCTGTTCTAGTAGTAGTACTGCCATATGGGTTACATGTAATACTCAGACCAGGCGACATCCAGAACAACTCACCCCTAGGGATCCCTCTGTTCTAATAGTAGTACTGCCATTTGGGTTACATGTAATACTCAGACCAGGCGACATCCAGAACAACTCACCCCTAGGGATCCCTCTGTTCTAGTAGTAGTACTGCCATTTGGGTTACATGTAATACTCAGACCAGGCGACATCCAGAACAACTCACCCCTAGGGATCCCTCTGTTCTAGTAGTTGTACTGCGATATAGGTTACATGTAATACTCAGACCAGACGACATCCAGTACAACTCACCCCTAGGGATCCCTCTGTTCTAGTAGTAGTACTGCCATTTGGGTTACATGTAATACTCAGACCAGGCGACATCTAGAACAACTCACCCCTAGTGATCCCTCTGTTCTAGTAGTAGTACTGCCATATGGGCTACATGTAATACTCAGACCAGGCGACATCCAGAACAACTCACCCCTAGGGATCCCTCTGTTCTAGTAGTAGTACTGCCATATGGGTTACATGTAATACTCAGACCAGGCGGCATCCAGAACAACTCACCCCTAGGGATCCCTCTGTTCTAGTAGTAGTACTGCCATATGGGTTACATGTAATACTCAGACCAGACGACATCCAGAACAACTCACCCCTAGGGATCCCTCTGTTCTAGTAGTAGTACTGCCATATGGGCTACATGTAATACTCAGACCAGACGACATCCAGAACAACTCACCCCTAGGAATCCCTCTGTTCTAGTGGTAGTCCTGCCATATGGGTTACATGTAATACTCAGACCAGACGACATCCAGAACAACTCACCCCTAGGGATCCCTCTGTTCTAGTAGTAGTACTGCCATATGGGCTACATGTAATACTCAGACCAGGCGACATCCAGAACAACTCACCCCTAGGGATCCCTCTGTTCTAGTAGTAGTACTGCCATATGGGTTACATGTAATACTCAGACCAGGCGACATCCAGAACAACTCACCCCTAGGGATCCCTCTGTTCTAGTAGTAGTACTGCCATATGGGCTACATGTAATACTCAGACCAGGCGACATCCAGAACAACTCACCCCTAGTGATCCCTCTGTTCTAGTAGTAGTACTGCAATATGGGTTACATGTAATACTCAGACCAGGCGACATCCAGAACAACTCACCCCTAGGGATCCCTCTGTTCTAGTAGTAGTACTGCCATATGGGTTACATGTAATACTCAGACCAGACGACATCCAGAACAACTCACCCATAGGGATCCCTCTGTTCTAGTAGTAGTACTGCCATATGGGGTACATGTAATACTCAGACCAGACGACATCCAGAACAACTCACCCCTAGGAATCCCTCTGTTCTAGTAGTAGTACTGCCATATGGGTTACATGTAATACTCAGACCAGGCGACATCCAGAACAACTCACCCCTAGGGATCCCTCTGTTCTAGTAGTAGTACTGCCATATGGGGTACATGTAATACTCAGACCAGACGACATCCAGAACAACTCACCCCTAGGAATCCCTCTGTTCTAGTAGTAGTACTGCCATATGGGTTACATGTAATACTCAGACCAGGCGACATCCAGAACAACTCACCCCTAGGGATCCCTCTGTTCTAGTAGTAGTACTGCCATATGGGTTACATGTAATACTCACACCAGGCGACATCCAGAACAACTCACCCCTAGGGATCCCTCTGTTCTAGTAGTAGTACTGCCATTTGGGTTACATGTAATACTCAGACCAGGCGACATCCAGAACAACTGACCCCTAGGGATCCCTCTGTTCTAGTAGTGGTACTGCCATATGGGTTACATGTAATACTCAGACCAGACGACATCCAGAACAACTCACCCCTAGGGATCCCTCTGTTCTAGTAGTAGTACTGCCATATGGGTTACATGTAATACTCAGACCAGACGACATCCAGAACAACTCACCCCTAGGGATCCCTCTGTTCTAATAGTAGTACTGCCATATGGGTTACATGTAATACTCAGACCAGACGACATCCAAAACAACTCACCCCTAGGGATCCCTCTGTTCTAGTAGTAGTACTGCCATATGGGTTACATGTAATACTCAGACCAGGCGACATCCAGAACAACTCACCCCTAGGGATCCCTCTGTTCTAATAGTAGTACTGCCATATGGGTTACATGTAATACTCAGACCAGATGACATCCAAAACAACTCACCCCTAGTGATCCCTCTGTTCTAGTAGTAGTACTGCCATATGGGTTACATGTAATACTCAGAACAGACGACATCCAGAACAACTCACCCCTAGGGATCCCTCTGTTCTAGTAGTAGTACTGCCATATGGGTTACATGTAATACTCAGACCAGGCGACATCCAGAACAACTCACCCCTAGGGATCCCTCTGTTCTAATAGTAGTACTGCCATATGGGTTACATGTAATACTCAGACCAGATGACATCCAGAACAACTCACCCCTAGGGATCCCTCTGTTCTAGTAGTAGTACTGCCATATGGGGTACATGTAATACTCAGACCAGACGACATCCAGAACAACTCACCCCTAGGAATCCCTCTGTTCTAGTAGTAGTACTGCCATATGGGTTACATGTACTACTCAGACCAGGCGACATCCAGAACAACTCACCCCTAGGGATCCCTCTGTTCTAGTAGTAGTACTGCCATATGGGTTACATGTAATACTCACACCAGGCGACATCCAGAACAACTCACCCCTAGGGATCCCTCTGTTCTAGTAGTAGTACTGCCATTTGGGTTACATGTAATACTCAGACCAGGCGACATCCAGAACAACTGACCCCTAGGGATCCCTCTGTTCTAGTAGTGGTACTGCCATATGGGTTACATGTAATACTCAGACCAGACGACATCCAGAACAACTCACCCCTAGGGATCCCTCTGTTCTAGTAGTAGTACTGCCATATGGGTTACATGTAATACTCAGACCAGACGACATCCAGAACAACTCACCCCTAGGGATCCCTCTGTTCTAATAGTAGTACTGCCATATGGGTTACATGTAATACTCAGACCAGACGACATCCAAAACAACTCACCCCTAGGGATCCCTCTGTTCTAGTAGTAGTACTGCCATATGGGTTACATGTAATACTCAGACCAGGCGACATCCAGAACAACTCACCCCTAGGGATCCCTCTGTTCTAATAGTAGTACTGCCATATGGGTTACATGTAATACTCAGACCAGATGACATCCAAAACAACTCACCCCTAGTGATCCCTCTGTTCTAGTAGTAGTACTGCCATATGGGTTACATGTAATACTCAGAACAGACGACATCCAGAACAACTCACCCCTAGGGATCCCTCTGTTCTAGTAGTAGTACTGCCATATGGGTTACATGTAATACTCAGACCAGGCGACATCCAGAACAACTCACCCCTAGGGATCCCTCTGTTCTAATAGTAGTACTGCCATATGGGTTACATGTAATACTCAGACCAGATGACATCCAGAACAACTCACCCCTAGGGATCCCTCTGTTCTAGTAGTAGTACTGCCATATGGGTTACATGTAATACTCAGACCAGACGACATCCAGAACAACTCACCCCTAGGGATCCCTCTGTTCTAGTAGTAGTACTGCCATATGGGTTACATGTAATACTTTTGAGGTAGACTCCAGGAATTCAATCTTCCCAAAAATATTTGTCTAATGAATCCCATTGTTGAGGTAACAGAAAGAAATGCATTTACATGTGTGAAACAGCAGCTTCATGTTTATTTTCAATTTTTTATCCATTCCAGAACTAATGGCCAAAGATACAAAAATGTTTCTTCCCTGACAGACTGTGGTTAACATGGGCGTAAAAAGATATTTAGCCCTTCCCAATACCTTATAGCCTTAGCTAACCTGAGGTTACAAACAGGGCCTTAGCCAGGGTCCAAGATTCTTTAAGAAAGTTGAAGCTCATTTACTGACTGCATTTCTATACAATTAAAAAACTTGAAGATGCTATTTGATGAAGAGCAAAAGCAAGCAAAAATTACCCCAGCTGCTATCACTTTGGTTGCTGTAGCGGAGAGTAGGCTAATTGTTACAATTTTATAACAAATTTCAGGCAAATCTACTAATTTTGCCATGGGTCTGGGAGAACATATTCCAGTTTAACAACAAATTTCCTGCAAATTCTACACATTTTGTCATGACTTATGCCATGTTAATTTGATAGCTGAGTGAAAGTTACTAACTAAATCAATTGGGGCCCCTGGAGGTCAGGGCCCCTGGACATGTGCCCTGCATGCCCGGGCGGTAATTTAGCCATGATTTCTACAAGTTTAGATAATCGTGTTAATCTAGCCAGCTAATTTACCAATCTAAAACATGTTAGCTGACATGGGCTAATTGAGTGACTGTCAGTGAGTGACATAACAAGAGGAAAACTGCTGATGCACAACCACTTTTTGAAATTGCACCTTGTGTATTCTACCACTCTAACTCTCAACAGTAAATTGAGACTCTGACTGAGTACCCCACCCCACCCCCCTCAGCATTTGAAAGAATTGCTGACGTCCGGACCTCAGTGTCGTCATATGAAGCTAAGGCCCTGGCTACAACCCATTGCTGCAAAAATAGTGTAATTACGATTGATGGACTTTTCAATCTAGTGTGGAGATTACATCCTCCCAAAGCCTGTAATGAAGCAAGAGCAGCTCCAGAACTCTGGGAAGGAAGAGCGGCCTGTCATAGTCCTGGAGAATGTCAGATTAAACTAACATGTGCCAGTCAATATTGGTACATACTGACCCTAGGTACCTTTGAAGCAAAACCATTAAGTCCAACATTTCCCCTTGAAAGTGTTTATCTGTAAGGATGGCTTACATGTCCTCTGAAGCAGATATTGAAACTGATTGGACAAATGGTAAAATACCAGACGGGACCACAAGACCGACCTCAGAAAATGGGGAGAAAAAAATCTTAATCTGCAACACAATGGTGCTCTCTTGAAACCCTATCATTTTCACTTCCAGTGGGTCTGCTGTCTGACTGTGAATGAAGTGAAAAGAACGGATAGTGTCGAAAATTGGATCAGAGCTAACATTCGCTCATTTTTATCAGCAGCTACCAAAGGTCATCTGACATAATAGCTGATGAATTTAAACTCAGCGGATTTCATTTGCAATTTTCAATTTAGCAAGGCCTCCGAACCCCACTGCGATAAGAGCCTTCTCCTATCGTGGCCTGTCACAAACATCAAGGATCCGTGCAAGCCCACAGGAAGGGAAGAGGAGAAAGCGACATATCAAAAGAATTAAAGATAAGGTTGGTAGGGAGAAGAGGGTGTTACCATGTTTAAAAGTTGAGAAGTAAGTTAAGTAAATTGCATTTATAAGAAGCCACGATGAGGAGACCATATTTTACTATTTTCAGGTAGAGCTAAAAGGTTGTCATCTATTGAAATAACACACACAATATAACTGGCTAATTAGTCTGAAGGTAAAGCTACTCTTCCTTATCACAATGAACAATGTACAGTATGACATGGTAGAGTCTGTATCTATTTAGTATATGATGGTGTCTGTCTGTATCCGTTATATAAGTAATCGTAGTGTAAGGATGAGAATTGGATGTTCATCATTGATTACTAATGCCTGACCTATGCCTATAAATTAATCTGTGTCATGTGAACTAATTGAGAAGGTGGTTGCATGTCTTGGAATATGAGCTCCCTTTGCTGTCTCGTGTCCAAGTCTTTCTTTCTTATAGTCAAGGGTCCACTCTCCGAACCCTCCAAACGGCGCGTTACAGTAGCAATAGCCGTCAGTTACAACATAGCTTTACTTTTTAGTATTACAGTATTACATCACTATTAAAAGGCTATGATTGTTTTTTTAAACGGATGCATATCAAAGAGTAAATCAAATATAACTAATATGCTTATTGTGGCTGGAAGTTACTTTGAGGTGATTTAGGCATGTTATTTGGAGTATGTTAGCACTTTCATTGTTTTGAACTCAACTATGTTTAATACTAACCTGTAGCCAAGTAAAGACAGCCAAATCTTGAGCTTATGACTCGCTATGTCTATTGACTCGATGTCCAGAGGGGGCGGAGGGACCTCAGGCACCTCACCTTCTTGAAGGGGACCAGCCACCACCGGCCTGAGGAGAGACACATGAAACAAGGGGTTAATACGATAATAAGCAGGTAGTTGTAACCTATAACACCTCGTTTATTCTCCTCAGGACTTTAAATGGCCCCACACACTGCGGCCCCAGCTTCCGGCAGGGCAGGCGGAGGGGCAGGTTTCGGGTCGAGAGCCAGACCCGGTCCCCCGGTGCGAACACGGGGGCCTCACTGCGGTGCTGGTCAGCGCTCTGCTTTTGCCGTCCCCCCGCCAGTGTCAGCAATTCCAGGACGGCTTTCCAGGTGTCCTTGGAGCGCTGTACCCATTCCTCCACCGCAGGAGCCTCGGTCTGGCTCTGATGCCATGGGGCCAGGACCGGCTGGTAACCTAACACACACTGGTACGGAGACATGTTCGTTGAGGAGTGGCGGAGGGAGTTCTGAGCGAGCTCAGCCCAAGGAACATACCTCGCCCACTCACCTGGCCGGTCCCGGCAATATGACCGCAGAAACCTGCCCAAATCCTAGTTTACTCACTCCACCTGCCCATTACTCTTGGGGTGGAAACCCGAGATCAAGCTGACCGATTGTAGGCCTGGTGACGACGACCGCTGAGCACCACCCGAACAGGCAGGGGAGATAACTTCGGCGGGAGTCGTGACAGACTCCAAGGATGTCCTATGTTATCCATAAGAAAGGGTAAACTTGTATTGCGGGTGAATAGTCATAGTATAGCCTCATAATATTACATGATATTCTCATCCTTCACTAAAACTTAATGCAGCGCAACATGGAGCCATATATTATCCAGACATATTATCCTGAACGAGGATCTCTGCCAAGGAATCCAAACAAAATACTCCCATCAAATCCTATTCAAAAGCTGGTAAGGGACACCTGACTGTCCTAGAGACGAGGAAGCAATCCGGCAGGAGGCTGAGTGAATAGGAGAGAGCCACTCATAGGCACTTAGCAGAGATGCCGGGCCTAGGAAGGGATGGAAATCGCAGAGAACAGCTGTGACTAATACCGTCTTGTAAGTGCTAGACCCAAAGAAAGTGTGGCGTGCTTCAGAACAATCCTGAACAGAAAAAATAGAGAGAAAAAAAGATTTATCTAACAGGAAAAATGTGTACAATTATGGCCCTGATTGAACTCTACTTTGGATTTAATGGCTGCCAAATTGTACTAGAGTGGCTTAGGATGTTGAAGTCGATGTTAAAACAAAGGGATTCACTCAACATCTATTCAATGTAATATAATGTGCAGGGTAGATCATAGAATGCAGATCATAGAACACTAATGCATTATAGTCCAGTATAAGAGAAGTGACTGAGCAGTAATATGTCTTCATTAAGCCGATACAATGCTGAAATACATTCAATCATGTATCATACAGTACGAATGCTCTATCTCCAATCTAATCCACTACTTAAATGGAAAAATTGGTAATGACCTTGAAAGAAATAACTCTTCAGTTGGGGTATTCTTCCCCGTGTTTGTCAAATTATCACAGTGTTGTGTGTGTGCACGTGTGCAAAAACAAGATGGCTCATCTACACGAGCCAGGGACAACGTGGTTGGATGCAGCAAAAACTGGGACGTGTGACAAGTGTCTTCATCTTGCATTAATTGCTCAAATTGAAGCTTTGCCACATCTCTCCAAGCTAGATGGTGCTGCGGGGTCCCTTTGATATGATAATGGTATGCTTCTTAGCAGAGGAAAATGCAAATTGCAGGCGGTAATTTGGTGGCATGCACCTGCCGACACGAGACTCTTCTCTGCCTTGCCATGGCCGAAGTTCCAGCCACACACAAACGCAGCCCACTGGCGAAATTACACTCAGTCACTCAGGCCTGTGTCTCCAACAGACACTCCCTCTCCCAGTATTGAACACCAGCTCTGGTCTACATTTAGATTTTTCATGTTCAGTCAACAATACCAAACCAGCACACAATCTCAAAAATGTCTAAAAAGGTGTCATGACATACAATTATATATTTGTAATACTGTGTGTAGTCTTCATTTCAACTTCCAGTGAGATGTTGTTGTGCACCTCGGAGCTGTGTTTGCACCAGGATCATCTCCAGACAGGAAACCCACATGGTTCAATGAATAATGGCTCCTCTCCAACTTCTCTAACAAACCTTTTTGCTCCAAAATCTAAATGTGAACACATTGTTCAAGTAGCATATTGCCAAACGGTGCCAAACTCATCGTTGAACGGTTGTTCCAGGCCAAAGTGCTGTGGTTCATGTTCCGGATACTAGCCGAATGTTTGATGTGTGAAAAATGAAAATACAGAATTAGTCAAATACTCATAGTCCTCAGCATGTGCTTTCCCTTACTCCAAACACATCACAGTCATATAATGTCAATGGCTGCTCTGCCTCATACTAATGTGCATTAGAAACAATAGTGTTGGTTCATCTCTGACACCACTGAGTTCATATTTGCCTCACCACAACTTGGCTCTAAATGTAACTAATTTAAGCAGGAATACTAGTCTTTCCATTAAAATGCATCTACAATGAGTCAAACATCACTGGTCATCCAAACCATCTCAGGACAGTTATATGATGCAATTATTTGGGCTCTGACACCCAAAGATACAAGTGGGCATTTCCATTTCCAAGGACCCATGAGCACCAACATGTAAAGTTTATAGGAGCATGTCAAATTTGGTGTTAAATGAAAGCTAAGAGTCTATATATTTGGGAAATGAAGGCATACAGTATACATTGCACTCGGAAAGTATTCAGTCCCCTTCACTTTTTCCACATTTTGTTATGTTACAGCCTTATTTTAAAATTGATCTAATAGTTTTCCCCCCCGTATTAATCTACAAACAATACCCTATAATGACAAAGCAAAAATGTGACTTGTTTCAGGAAACTAGGTGCATGTCGCGCGTCACTACTTCACAGGAGAGCCATTTGAAAATAAACTTCATATTTTTTTATCAAAATGTGTTTTTTGGCAGACATGCCTTCTGGAACATATGAACTTACATGCACCTTATTAACAAACTTGTATGACATCTGTAAATACAAATAAAATTGTTAAATTATGAGCCTAGTTGGTCTAGCCACTGAAAAAAACATCAACCTTCCCGCTATCCATGATTGGCTGAGATAATGAGTGGGCTGGACATGCCAAGAGATCGAGTTTTGAAATCAGTGGAATTAGAGTATGATAGCTAAGGAGATGGAGAAAACACCTGTCTCTGGATTACATCTTCAAACTAAGGGCAAGCATTGCATCCGTGGAGAAGCATCCATCCATGTATATGGGTAAAATAGTCTAGATAGCTCCATTTTCAAATATTACACGTTTCTAATTTTGTACATTTTTTTGTACATTTTCTACATGTCTTAACAAAAGACTCCATTATGCAAGTAACCACTTCAATAGAACGCTAATGATATCACTGCAACAACTGTTGACAGACGTAGCTGGTAAATTCGCTCTGGCTATCTATCCGATTTCAGAGCACTCTCATCTGAGTGTGTCAAAAAGCAGAATAACTGACGAATTTACGAATGCTCAACACCTGTTGAATATGAACGGTGTTAGTAAATGTTGGCAAAAAAAGCATTAAAAAATGTTGCCAGCAGCACAGTTGCAGTCACTAATGCTCTGCATAAAATAAAAACAGCCCAACCAGCTCTGTTAGGGTGAATAAAATGGTCAGAGTGATCTGTTCTTTCATTTCTGTCTGGAAGTAGCTAGCAAGCTAACCAACGTTAGCCAGTTAGCTTGGTTGCTTGACTGCTGTTGTCAGGACAGAGCGATCAGATCAACACTACTCCTCGACCAGAGCATCTAGTATACGCTGTGAATGCTCCGAGAGTGAAATGCTTTGAATTTACGAACGAACAATCTGACAACGCTTTGAGCTTACAGGTGGGGCTATAGCTTAAGAGGGTGTGAATGATGGTGAATGGGTGAAGATAAAGAAGAGCTCTCCAGAGGGTGTACCAAAATATTCAAAGGCAATTTTCTCAAAAGTGAGGTTACAATTTTATCAACTTTCAAAGCAGAATTACTTTCCCATGGTTCCTCAACTATAGTGTATGATATACCATTTTCTAGCTCTTTCTCTACCTTTATCCAATGTAAAAAAACAAACATTTAAAATGTTGCTACAAAAGACAGCATCGAGCCAGTTGGTCACAAATATGTTTTTAGACATTTTTGAAAAAAATATATATATTTTCACAAGTATTCAGACCCTTTACTCAGTACTTTGTTGAAGAACAGCGATTACAGCCTCAAGTCTTATTGGGTATGACGCTAAAAGCTTGGCACACCTATTTGGGGAGTTTCCCCTATTATTCTCTGCAGATCCTCTCAAGCTCTGTCAGGTTGGATGGGGAGCATCCCTAAGCAGCTATTTTCTGGTATTTTAAAGAGATGTTCGATTGGGTTCAAGTCCGGGCTCTGGCTGAGCCACTCAAAGACATTCAGAGAGTTGTCCCCAAGCCACTCCTGTGTTGTCTTGGCTGTGTGCTTAGGGTCATTGTCCTGTTGATAGGTGAACCGTCATCCCAGTCTGAGGTCCTGAGCACTCTGGAGCAGGTTTCCATCAAGAATCTCTCTGCAGTTTTCTCCATTCATCTTTCCCTCAATCCTGACCAGTCTCCCAGTCCATGCTGCTGAAAACCATCCCCACAGCACGATGCTACCACCACCATGTTTCACCGTAGAGATGGTGCCAGGTTTCCTCCAGACATAAAGACGGGCATTCAGGCCAAATAGTTAAATCTTGGTTTCATCAGACCAGAGTGTCTTTTAGGTATCTTTTGGCAAACTCCAAATGGACGGTCATGTGCCTTTTCCTTTTTATTTAATAAATGTTATAATTTAAAAACCTATTTTCACTTTGTCCATACGTGGTATTGTGTATAGATTGATGAGGAAAAACATTTATTTAATCCATTTTAGAATAAGGCTGTAATGTAACAAAATGTGGAAAAAGTGAAGGGGTCTGAATCCTTTCCGAATGCACTGTGTATGTTTTTCATTTTTCATCCTAAAAATTTGGAATAAGCCAAGGCTTTGATTTCTGGTCACACAGATGGAAAAAGTCTTAGAAGGTATTAGAAATAGGTCAAAACACAATCATGTTGAAGTAAAGGGTGAACACCAGTCATGTGATCTGGTGGCCCAGACGCATACAGTATACACACTAGTGTGTTACTGGCTTTACTTGTTTTGGGGATCCAGGTCACTTACTTTAACTCCAACCAAGTTGTAGAAACATCTCAAGGATGATGAATGGAAACAGAGTGCACCTGAGCTCAATTTCCAGTCTCATAGCAAAGTGTCTGAATACTTATGGAAATAACGTATTTGTTTTTATTTTTATACATTTGCTGATTTTAAAACCTGTTTCGCTTTGTCCTTACAGGGTATTGTGTGTAGATTGATGAGGAAAAACATTTCTTTAATCCATTTTAGAATAAGGCTGCAATGTAGCAAAATGTGGAAAAAGTGAAGGGGTCTGAAACCTTTCCGAATGCACTGTATAATCAAAGAAATAAGCAAAGGCTTTGATTTCTGGTCACACAGGTGGAAAAAGTCTTAGAAGGTATAAGTTGCCACCCTTTGCCTTGATGACAGCTTTGAACACTCTTGGCATTCTCTCAACCAGCTTCATGAGGTAGTCACCTGGAATGCATTTCAATTAACGGCTCTTCCGTGTTAAAAGTTCATTTGTGGAATTGTTTTATTTCTTAATGCATTTGAGCCAATCAGTGGTGTTGTGACAAGGTACATTTTTAAATGTAACCTTCAATTAACTAGGCAAGTCAGTTAAGAACAAATTCGTATTTACAATGACAGCCCCTAAGGTAGGGGTGGTATACAGAAGATAACAGATTCCATATTATGGAAAGAAGAGCTCAAAAAAGCAAAGAGAAATAACAGTCCATCATTACTTTAAGACATGAATGTGAGTCAATGCGGAAAATTTCAAGAACTTTGAAAGTTTCTTCAAGTGCAGTCGCAAAAACCATCAAGCGCTATGATGAAACTGTCTCTCACGAGGACCGCCACAGGAAAGGAAGACCCAGAGTTACCTCCACTGCAGAGGATAAGTTCATTAGAGTTACCAGCACCTCAAAATTTGCCCAAATAAATGCTTCACAGAGTTCAAATAACAGACACATCTCAACATCAGCTGTGTGAATCAGTTCTTCACTGTCGAATTGCTGCAAAGAAACCATTAGTAAAGGACACCAATAATAAGAAGAGACTTGCTTGGGCCAAGAAACACAAGCAATTGACATTAGACCGGTGGAAATCTGTCCTTTTGTCTGATGAGTCCAAATTTGAGATTTTTGGTTCCAAATGCTGTCTTTCTGAGACACAGAGTAGGTGAATGGATGATTTTCGCATGTGTGGTTCCCATCATGAAGTATGGAGGTGGAGGTGTGATGGTGTGGGGGTGCTTTGCTGGTGACACTGTCTGGAATTTATTTAGAATTCAAGGCACACTTAACCAGCACGACTACCACAGCATTCTCTAACGATACGTCATCCATCTGGTTTGTGCTTAGTGGGACTATCATTTGTTTTTCAACAGGACAATGACCCAACCCACCTCCAGGCTGTGTAAGGGTTATTTGACCAAGAAGGAGAGTGATGGAGTGCTGCAGAAGAGCCAACATGTGTAGAGTACAGTATAATGTAATATACTCTACACGACTGTACTGTACTTTACTGTACTGTAGTGAACTATACCCTACATTACTTTTCTTTACTATATTGTACTGTGCTCTACTGTATTGTACTGTTCTGTATTGTACTTAACAATACTCTTCTTGTCTTTACTTTACTGTACTGCGCCCTACTGTACTGTACTCTACTGTACTGCCCAAACGTGTGAAACATAGATGTCTATGATTGGTACAGATTTGTTCCGGTCTGGACCAGCCAAACGTTGTCTTGAATGGTGGTGGAGCTCATTAGAATAGGAGGGTTTTGGCGGGGGGGGGGCTTTACTTAGCTTATCGTGCTCTAGCGACTCCTTGTGGCGGGCCAGGCGCCTGCAGACTGACCCCGGTCGTCAGTTGAACTGTGTTTCCCCCGAGAGATTGGTGCGGCTGGCTTCTGGGTTAAGCGGGCGGGTGTTAAGAAGCACGGGGGTCATGTTTCAGGGGACGCATGACTTAATCTTGCTTGGCATATATTTTAAATTGAAAAAGTGAGTGTTAGAGTCACTCTGTTACCGTGGAATTGCCCAAGTGGTCCTGAGAATCTGGTAAACTGGGACAGTTACTGGAACAGCAGCTGAGTCATTTTCCCTTCGCAACCACTGGAGGTGGGAAGAAGAGAAAGAGGGTCTGTGACTGACAAAGACAATCTTGATGTGTCATCTCCTCTCCCCTCTGGCCCCACAACCCAACCACAGACATTCTCATTCAGTCCCGAAGCCAAGTCTGTGACCTTAAACCAAGCCCCCCACCACCATAATCCCCCAGTCTCCCTGCCACCTATTTGTCCATATTAACCACTCGTGCTCTGGCCAGGACCACCAAAACAAGTAAAGCCAGTAACACACTGGTGTGTATACTGTATGTGTCTGGGCCACCAGAACACACATGGCTGGTGTTCACTCAACTGCCACCATACCTGGCACAGATAACCCACTCAGCCTGGCATATCAATGCAATGTCAAAATAATAGATAGCAGCACATTACACAGCCATTATCCCAGGGCAACTGTAAGATTATAATGTATGTAGGTACTGTACTTTGCAACCAGATGTCTTAGTATGGGCAGTTGCATAGTTTCTTACCATATACTGTACATTCAGTTTGTCTAAAGAACTTGGATGAAACTACTGCCAATGTCATGAACTATTAATAGTGGATCAATGTGGAATTATGTCATAATGAGTCTTCCCTGTGGAGGGCGGTTGAGCTTGGGGACCCTCTCTGCTGCCAAAACACCATTCTCAAACTTGGGAGCAAAACAATGTCCACCAGTCAAGCCTGGTTCACAGAGCAGCCTCACAAACAGGAGGCCCCATGCATATTAATGGCACTCTAACTATGCCATAGGTCAGGCCAATGATTCAGACCCAGCCTGATCATTATCTAAGCTCTCCCTACCAGTGGAGAGCCGGCCCGGACAGGCCTCATTAGAGAAATGTTTGTCCCCAAGTTTGGGCGGCAGGGGGGGGGTGGTGTTGTGGTTCATAAATGGTTCAGTGTCTTGTGCCAAGCATAATATTTCAGTCACCTCCTTGCCAAATGTTGGAGGCACATATTCAGGAGCCAAAGGCATTTTATGTCAGTACCTTCGAGACAATGTTCACAGCACGTACCTAAACTTTTGCTATGCATCATTTCTCCCTGTCCTTGTGCAACATTTTCTTTCAGGAAGCTGAAGACATTGGCACACTATAGGCTACACAACAGATTCAGATGCATATAAACGACATGCCCCCACTGATATTTGACCATTTGTAGGACAATACTTCTTACTCTGGCAGATGAATGAAGGAAGCAGGTTTTTAAATTACAAATGGCCCTCATCTCTCTAGGTCTGCATTGGTCAACAAGATAGCATTCATGAGTCTGCGGAACACAAAATGCTTGGCCATACAAACTTCTCTCACACAGCCAACAGCATCTTTTCCTGTCATGTCATGGTGTTATGAAGAGAACCATCAAGGCACATCTGTAGAGCTGGTAGATGTTGCTGTATTGTTCCTACAGTAAAAGATAGAAAGTCCATAATTTGACAGGCTGCTCCCGTTCTTGTGCTCTGACAGACTCACCACAACAAAGACAGACAAACAAAGTGACAGTCAGCTTTTTGCAGCATGATGAGAGAATGCTGTAGTAAAAGGTTCTCTCGCTATTGCAATGCTGTCCAACAACAACAAAAATACTCCAAGAAAGTGCTTATGCAAATACAGACCAATAAGTGGGCCCTATGCTTCTGTAAGACGCAGGATGCAAAAGAGAGCGGGGGTTAAACCTACAAAATTGAAATATTCACGAGGCCAGCATTTCCGAATCCTAGCAACAGTGGCGGTTATTTTGGCGGCCCAGCGTGACATCCACTGAAGTCACAGCCCAACGGTGGATTAATGGCCTGAGTGATGAAGCTTGGGAGCAGACTGGTGATGCTGGCACGCTGCCCTTTCCTTGCCCACATATGCGACGACAGGGTCATTCCTGTCCCACTACCCTGAATGAAAGGGCCCCTTCTTACTTGACTGCAATGGTTGGTGTACTGCCCCTTTCAGGGCCCAAGGCTGACTGTCAGTTTGAATGCAACAAATTGGTACATTCTCAGAATGATAATTAGTGCAGCCATGAACATGCCATTGTCTAACATGCATAATGAAGGAACTGCCTTCTGGTTACGTGACTGACTTATGACGCCTTTAACGTTACTGACCGAATGCAAGTTAGAGGCAACCATGGCTTTACGAAAATATTTTAATACAATTTGAGATTCCCATGACTATTATTCTTCATATTATGGTCACATATTACGGCCACTGGGCAGAACTGTTTCAACTCTATATTGATGTCTCCATTTTCAGTCACTGATTTCTCTGCAGTTCTTATTTATGTTTGAGCTCAAATATGGTCCTTTATCTGTCTGAATGGAAGTATGAACCCTCTGGACTTTAATCAAGGTTCAAAGCAGAGAGAAAAGTCTCCCTGAAGCTCTACATTTATCGTCATACTGTAGCTTTCAGATCAACAAGTCAATAGTCAAAGGAACATAGGAGAGCTGAAGGTGATAGCTTAGAATAATCCTCTTACTGGATTTCTGTGCAGGTAAGGAAATGGTCCTGGTTAGAATAATCAATCTCTGAGGGTAATTATCTGAAAATGTGCCATGGAATCTATCTGGCCAGTTCTTAGGGATATTTTAATAATACATACTTTAGGAAATGCATTGCTTCATACTTACAGATGACAGACAGTGTGTTAGAGATACAGTTTAAGAAATGAGGTCGTATTTTCATTCATGCTAGAAAATTCATGCTGCAATGCATAATCTTATGGTGTACACAATTCAGTCGAAAATCCGAATTTATTATTCTTATGTGTTGGATTCAACAAAAGAGTCGATTTTAAGGAGACTTTTGAGTGGCCTGGCATATGAATAAAAAATAATTAACTATGGAATGTGATTCTGCAAACTTGTATGTGTTTTAGTGGACCCCTTTCAAGCTACAGTAAGTGTTTATGTGTTTGCCAACATCATATACTGTACCAAGAGCTGTTGAGGTATAGCTATGGTACACAACCATATTGTATTTGCTTTTGATGACTTGAATGATTCATGCGGTCCTAAATATGACATGAATTATCTTAGTACGTGTCAATGCTTTCAGCATTTCAATTTTCAGCATACTGTATCTTACTGGGTTTTTCTTTTTTTAAAGCTGGAAAGTAGCCTAATCAATTCAGAAAAATGCAATTCCATTTTTGCAAAAATGTCACAAGAACTTTTTCTTCTTGTCAATAGTCAAACAGACAACATCTGTAGGAGGCGAACATCATTACTAATTTGCCCAGCATGAATGATACTGAACCTGTTTCCATGGTAATACATTTCCATTGCTTTCTTCCTAGAAACCCTGAACAGTGTCTGAGCCCTGAACACATTTCTCCCAGCACCTTTGACTAACGCTTTGTGTTGGAAAATGGTACCTTTTGCATGTACAACCCAAATCAAATCATACCCAACAAGTTTTAAAAGTTTGATTTTCATTGTAATCTAAAGAAATTGGGGGTAATATTACAATATCAAATTAAGTCCAATATGTACACATCAAGAAATAAGTTAAATGTCAATATCATTAAAACTATCTATATTGCTATTTTTGTAGAATAACCCATTCCCGGTGTCTTCATAGAGATGTGATATACCACTGACAACATGATCTGACTTGAGTAGTCTCAGGGGAGATATAAAGCCAGCACACAGCCATGCCCACACAATATAATCACAACTGTTATGGTTATACCTAATAGCCATATCAAACCCATTTGCTATGTTCTCTAATGGTGACAAACGGCCAGTAGTTACTGATCAAATCCCCAGCCCATCACTCCTTCCTGGTCTGCTATCTGAGGGGGTTGGAGGAACGGCTCTGGCAGCCACATGACAGAGTGCCCCCTTCTGGTGTTAGGTAGAGGGAGCAAAAACACAGGAGCTTATTTGAAAATACAGCTTACATAACACCATGTAGCATCCTTCCTCTGTTGCCTTCATCTAACAGGATTCAATAGGAATGACAGAGCTTCAGCCTCTCCAACACCAACAAACAGTCCCCCACAGAAATGAACATTGATATTAGTAGGTATGTGTCTCTTCTAATCTCATCTGATAACTCTGGGCTAGTTCAGTTGAATACACCTGCATTAGGATATCAATTATAATTATTAGGCTGTACGAGGAGTGAATAATAAAAACATATTTTGTTTAACACCAGCTTACCATTCTCTTACCAAATACCATCAAAATCTATTGAATTGTACCGTATCTGCTTGGCATAATTCTTTATCTGCGAACAATGTTCCACTCTCAATTTGAGCATATTATAAACCTATTATAACAATTGTATTTTCCATATGGGGTGCAGGAGTTCAAGAAAGGAGCAAATATTCTCTTCATTTTCAGAGGCAGTCTGAGCTGTTTGTGCCTTGCCATTCTGACATCGGGTATAAAAGACAAGCAAGCGGTTTGCGACTTCACACGCCACAAAATAAGAAGATGAAAAAGCAAACCTTTTTTTTCTAATCAAGAGTTTATGGGGCAGAGATCAGGAATAAGTGCTACTCTACAACATGCTGAGCCCCGGAAAAAATAATAATTTCACATTCTTTAATTTTCAGAGTAAAATGGACAGCCATTTCAGGTCGAATAATTGTTTGAACCAAGGATTTTATCATTAATCCAGGAGGGCTGGCAGATCCGGGGTCACACTGGGGGTTGATTAGGTACGAGGCGCACAAAGCACTCTTCAGTCGATGCCATTGAAAAGAAGCAAGTAATTTAGATTCAGAATTGGTTTAGGACTGTGAAGCTCCCTCCATTATAGAACATTTTCAATTTCAGCCTCACAATAAACATCAAGCTTGCCAAGGAAATTACAACATTTGATAATGTACTGGAGGAGATAGGTGGGTCTTGACAAGAGGACACAACCCAAGGCTTCAGCAAAATAAATCCTTTCGATATGGGGTCTCGTTTGACTTGGGTGGACTCTCTGTTTTCTTCAATGCCCAATGCAGCCGTTTGTTTTTATATTAATATCAAATCATTTCTGGGTAACAATTAAGTACTGTAATGGAACCATTAAAATGGAGAATTATTTCTTTTTTTTGCATAAAACAATTCCTCAAGCAAGAATTTTACTAGAACTGTCTTGGAGTGGTCTGAGTTGGGAGTGGAAAACTTAAAACAAGCTGTTATTGGCAGATAGGTTTGGAACTCTTTGTTATTGGTCAATTAATGAATTTACCAGGCAAGCCAGTAAAGGGTCACCAGGCAAGCCTGAATTCCCGCCCATGTGAACTGATTAGAAGGTCACTTGTAGATTATATTTTCAACCAGCAACTGTAAGGAAATAACACTGATCAGATGTTTTCACACTTTTACAGTGTTAGTTTAATCAGCTGTTGTACAATATGGTACAAAACACAGGACAAACTGAACTGTCTGTGCTGGGCCTTTAAGGTGTTTTTCTAAGGCTAACCAACATGCATACTATAATTATTTTTGGTCAAACTAAATATGCCAAAACAGAACATTCTGAAAGAAGAGTAAACCACTGGAAATGTCGGTCAAAATATTAACAGAACAAGTGTGTATGAAAACAATTGACTGAGATCCAATCCAAACTTGTACACCTCTTTGCATCCCTATTTGTGTGTTTATAACACATCAATTCTGAGATTTCAAAAAATAAATAAGCAACACTGCCTTGAGCAGTAGAACGTATACAATATACTAAATTTACAATAGACAATACAAAAAGTACATAATATGGCGTGTTTACGTCTTGTCTCATTCAGTTCCTCTAGGTTTTATTAACGGTGCAGATGAGATTCCATTTATGGCATTGTTTATCTACTGGAATGAAAACCAAATGTTGACACCACACTATTCTAGATCTAATAGGGGATGTTGTTTAGTACAAGGACATTGTGTTTCAGGAAATGATTGGTCAACCATTTTCCTTTGGTGCAATGTTCAGTTTATTGCTTGCTTGGGATTGTAATGAGAAATATTAAAAGCACACAATTCTACGTCTTTCCCCAATTCTACCCCCCCCCCCTCACAGTTTTCAAAAGGAAGGCTAAACATAACCAAGATTCAGGATATTTCTATTGGAATTAATCGGTAGCATAAAAATCAATGACGGGTGTATTCAGAGGACAGTTGGGAGCTCATTTTCTCCTGCATTTTCACTGGATCTTAATCCAAGGGGCAGAAAAAACAGGAAGCAAAGAAGAAAAGGATTGGATCTTCCTCCTAAATGAATATTATCAGCATGAAAACAAAGTAACTACCTGAACAAAGTCCATTTTACACCCACACTTCAATAGATTTCACCCCTCAAACAGAGTGGCCTGGAGGCAATATCAATTGAGCCAGACATGGCTAATATGCCTCTACTCTCCTTGACTGTACAGTCACATTGGACACATAACACCAGGGTTCCACTTGCAAATGGTAGCTATGCGAAAACTGATCCACGAAGGTTGCCTCACAAAAGCAATTTGACACCATTCACTCACAAAAAGATTTCCCAATGTGTTTCAAAGAACCTTCGCATAATGCAATTTCCCATAGTTGCACTTACGTTACTGTTGAAACAGAGCTGCTGTTTTATGATGAGAATGAACATTTAGCAAAAAATCTTTCTCAAGCTAAATCGACAGTCCATGAGATTTCCAGTAAGAAAAAATCTAAAAATATATACCCCTTGATTTATATGATAGATACTTGCATTTGCAGGTAACTGTTACCAGAATGCTAAACCTGACACATAACATGAGCATTTTGAGAGTGAACTGCAGCACAATGAAAATAAATGAAATGCAGATTTGGTGCAGGGATGTGATAACCATTTCTCCAAGGGGAGTGTGTTGGCAGACATGCTGCTTTACGATTAAGGAAATTAAGCAAGGGTGAAATCTGCAGAGATTGAGTTATAGAGTCACGGTACATGCCCCATCACACCAAGCAAGTAAAATCTGACTTTTAACTGCAATTGATACAACCACTTTAATTCTTCTGTTTAAGCATCTGACAACGTGTGGCAGATTGGAAGGCTGGTACAATGTTTCTTTGCTCAGTTTTTTTTTTCTCTGTCACAGAGAGCTGATTTCATTTCCTCAAACAGAAATCTGTTGGCCTCTCTATACTATTCCTGATTGGATAGAAAATTACATGGCAGTAGACAAGGAAAGTCATGTAGATACACTACATGACCAAAAGTATGTGGACACCTGCTCAACGAACATCTCATTCCAAAATCATGGGCATTAATATGGAGTTGGTCCAGCCCTTGCTGCTATAACAGACTCCACTCTTCAGGGAAGGCTTTCCACTAGATGTTGGTTGCTGCGGGGACTTGCTTCCATTTAGCCACAAAAGTATTAGTGAGGTCGGGCACTGATGTTGGGCTATTAGGCCTGGTGTTCCAATTCATCCCAAAGGTGCTTGATGGGGTTGAGGTCAGGGATCTGTGCAGGCCAGTTAAGTTCTTCCACACCGATCTCAACAAACCATTTCTGTACAGACCTGACTTTGTGCACGGAGGCATTGTCATGCTGAAACATGAAAGGGCCTTCCCCAAACTGTTGCCACAAAGTTGGAAGCACAGAATTGTCTATAATGTCATTTTACTATGTATCGTTAAGATTTCCTTTCACTGGAACTAAGGGGCCTAGCCCGAACCATGAAACACAGCCCCGGACCATTATTCCTCCTCCACCAAACTTTAGAGGTGGCACTATGCATTGGGGCAGGTAGCATTCTCCTGACATCCGCCAAACCCACAATTGTCCATCGAACTGCCAGATGGTGAAGCGTGATTCATCACTCCAGATCTTAAGCTTGTTTGTGGCTGCTCGGCCATGGAAACCCATTTAATGAAGCTCCCGACGAACAGACGATTTTTACACAAGGTCCTGTTCTGTGAGCTTGTGTGGCCTACCACTTTGCGGCTGAGCCATTTTTGCTCCTATATGTTTCCACTTCACAATAACAGCAGCTCTAGCAGGGTATACATTTTACGAACTGACTTGTTGGAAAGGTGGCATCCTATGACGGTGCCACGTTGAAAGTCACTGAGCTATCACCTGTTGTTACATAAACCCGAGACCAGATGACAATCAAACAGAACCCGACCAGGACCTTGGGGAAAAAGTTTGAATTTTGAAGCCATACCCACTTGGGTCCCATATCTTGGGAATTCGGGTTCGGGTGGACCGGTGAAGAACCCAGTTCCACTTTGAGCCCAGAGAATCTCCCATGAAAAGTTAAAGCCCCAGACGCCAGACCATTTGATGGACAGCTGAATGGAAGGCAGCCACTTCTTCCACATCACTGCCTCCAATTTTCTAAAGGTGGTAAACTTAGGAGATAGTGTCACCACTAAATTATATGAGGATGTAGCTCGGAGGAAACACAACAACTCAACACACAAACACCCTGGTTCCCCGGATATGAAATTAATTATTGACTAGATGAAGGTATAGGGTGTTAAGATAGATCGTGTGATAGTGGATCAAGGCAACAAAAGGCCAGTTTAATGCAGGAAGAGCTGTTGCAGAAGCCATCAGGGTCAGCCAATTTCCCAGGGGAGAATAGAGCTGTGACAATGTTCCTGAACCCTGATCTAACCTCCGCACAACTCACAGCACAACACTCATCTTCTCAATGTGAGGTAGTGCAGCAATCACATCAAAGATGTATACTTCAAAAGGTATACTTCACCTAAGAGTCTATCATTATTTTGATAAGACTATGACAGACACCCCCAATCACCCTTTTTACAGACTGAAAGACAAACAGGTAATTTTACAGACACTTCTGATACATGGTTAGCGGTTGCTGTATACCGTACTAAATTTCAGTTTCATTGTAAAATGTACTTGTTGTGTAAACCTTTCCTATCCATCAGTGGAGGGCTCTCATATAACTTGAAAGAATGTTTGCACAATGTGTGTAATGAACACCAAATCACGCCATAAATGACAGAAACTGGACTACACTTTAATCTGTATCTTATTCAAAGGGAAATGTTAGCCTTCTGCAACCCTTTCCAAAATGTGAAAGTTTGTATCATTATCCCCCAATTGACGTTCCTCTGGAAAAGAACACTCAATCATTTACTAAGTTTGATTGAAACAGCTCCCTCCATGTTACCTTCGCGTTGAGGGAAAAGTAACCCTTCAAAACTGGAAAGAATTATATGAAAAATATACATATTTCATGAATCTCTCCAAATCTTGCGAAGCCAAAAAAAATGTGCTTTTTCAATAGAGATAATACATACAGCAGATGGCCTCTTCTCATCAAATTGCCTCTGATTGTTTCAGTCCGTTCTATGATTGTTGTTGTTGTTTATCTCATTACGTTCACGTCAGTGTGAGACTAACAGGTGTGGGGTAAAAGAGAGATAGGCAACAGAAAATTGGGAAGCCTTGGAACCTAGCCCAGGTAACACTATAGCAGATGAATTAGAAAGAAAATCAAACCATTTTCTTCCCACTTGAAGATGATTCTAGGCTGTCAGGGAGGGCACGGCAAATCTGGCTCCATAGTATATGTGTAGCACATCAACAAATGTTTTTAGAATCAGGAGTGAAAGTTTAAAAAAGCAAATTTCACCATCATCAGCACTGTTCTGCTTGTTGAAACTATTCAAGGGAATATACAATGCTTAGAGAATTACCAGCTGTGCTACATGCAACTTTGCAGAACAACATTAGAGAACAAAATAGCTTTTTAGTATTCATTGGATGATCCTCACTTTACCCATTTGGCTAGCTATGGTGTATATTCATTAACATTTCTGGAAAAAACGAAACATTCATCCACTGCTGTCTGTTCTCTTCTCCTGCTTGTGTGCCAGGGCGGCCACACAGCAAAAACTAGGAAGAGGATGTAAGTTTTCATTTAATGTCACCCACTAACTGTCCCCCCAACCCCATCCCGAGTATAACCCTCAAGGGCACTCTGCTCATACAATGTGTTGGAGATTACCACAGTAGCTAAGTGCTGTCAATGTTACACCAGAAAAGCAGAGACTCCATCTATCTTTGCAAGCTGGGTTAAAACTAAGATGTTTAATTTCTTACTTTTTATCATGTCCATGCAGCCCACTCCGCTTCAGTTTCAAACTAGTTATTTTCACCATTCAAGTCCCAACATAAAATCTCAAGCTCCCCCAAATCTTTACTGTCTGAGTCCCAAGATGTCCCAAAAATCTGGATATTTCCAATCTTGGCTTGATGGGGTGCATGGAATTAAGAGAGGCAATTACAGAAAAAGGAAATCTTGTGTTTTCTATACAAATGTGGTCCAAGGGAAAGCAGATTATGATAAATCCAAACTGCCTGTGAATTCATGGAGTCCCTGAATGACAGAACTTGTTATTACTGTATGTAAACACTGCCAAGCTGATGATATTGTGGTAAAACACATCGTACATAAAACATCTCTGGACATGTTCAATTACCCAAAGCACATTAAGAGCCTCATGAACAGCAGTCAAGATTTGGGGGGATTTAATCGTCTTTATATAATTATCTACAAATGCTGAAAGAGTTTTGGTGATGCCAGTTTGGTCAGTAAATAAGTGCTAACAGTTTGAAGACTGCACGGTCCCTTTATCAAAATCGAACATTATTTTATTTACTCCCTTGTAAAAGAGGCCGTTGTCGTCAATGGGATTTCCCTGTTTAAATACGTTTAAATTAAAGACATAAAAACATATTTGTGAAATTGTGAAAAGCTGTACAGAATTACCACATACTCTGCAAAACTGACATTTTAGAGTCATGCATATTGATTTTGATGGTTTCTGTCCCTGCATTTACCAACAAATCAATACAACTGGCATATTATATATCCCATAATGACTAAAATTACTTTTTGCCAAACCAAAAACCCATTAACCAAATTCTTAATTTGGTGCAAATATTATTTTCTATGTCTCATTATTCCTTTTCACAGCACTGTCTCTGTGATGCAGGTTATTCTCACCATCTGCATTGGCAGATTAAGATAAGGAGGCCTTCATTATCCAGGCACAGCCACAGACAACGCATCATTTCTATGTGTTTCAGGCTCTGGTTGTGCGGAAGAGATTCAACCCTCCCCCCTCAACATATCACCTTGGAAGGCCATTAAAGTCTAACCATGTGAATACCACCTATTCAGGGAGAACTCATTGTTCATGCCAAGGTAAGTGGGGAAACCTTTAGACTATAATCACTGCTGCACACGATACACACTGACTTGAAAAGAGGAGAGGGAGAAATTGAGAAAATAAATATTAAGATACAGATGCTGGTGTTTCGGCTTGTGGAGATAATGTGTGCACAGGAGCAAGTCTAATTCTTTTTCCTTCTGAACCAAATTAGAAAGCATGCCAAGCAAAACATGTAAACCTATTGATCATTCTGGATGTATGCATGCAACACAACATATCCCCTCTACCATTGTCAAAGGATGGTGAGGAAGGCTTGAGTCAATGAAACCCTAAAGGATGAAAACAGCAAAGAACAAACAACCTCACTGGGAAAACACAAGAGGATCTTCAGCATTCATCGCACATCCTGATTAGGAGGCTGCAGTGATATAGTCAAACGTTGCTCAGCAAACATGAATAAATCCATCTAAATGGACCAGCACAATAGCCACTAGCTTTGGTATTACATTATGTGTGTTAGAGACAGCCTCAGGTGTCTAAGGAGAAAGGGGTCAGCCATTCAAATGTAATGAGTAAATATGCTGTGCGACTGTATCCTCTTGCACATTATTGCTAATTTATCTGTCTATAATATTAATTCTGATTTGAATTTCAGAGTAACTTAATCAGAACAAATATAACATATTTTAAGCAATATAAATATCCTAACATGTTGGGTCAAACATTTAATCAAAATAATCTTGGCGGACTCATTAAAACAATACTAACTTTTTCTGTTAAGTTGTCCTTTTACTGTACAGTAATAGATACCAATTTGGACATTGGCAGTAAAGACCACTGAACAAACAATAGTTTGACTTGACGTTGATCTGCTTTCAAAATGAATGCCCTGTTTGGCTGAAGTTAACTGTTGTTCCTTCATAGAATTCACAGGTAACAGAACTTATTATCTAGCTAAATGGACCAGTGTCAGTCAGTCAATGGAGCTGATGTTGGTGTGCATTTTTACAAGCAAAAATAGTTTTCTGGCATTTCATGGGTGGGTGGAAAACAGCTAACTTCCTGAAATTCTACACATTTTGCCATGGGGAAAATAGAAAGATGTGCAGTTTTATAGCTAATTTCACGCTATTCTACACATGAAATCAAATCAAATGTTATTGGTCACATACACATGGTTAGCAGATGTTAATGTGAGTGTAGCGAAATGCTTGTGCTTCTAGTTCCGACAGTGCAGTAATATCTAACATGTAATCTAACAATTCTCCAACAACTACCTAATACACACAAATCTAAAGGGGTGAATGAGAATATGTACATATAAGTATATGGGTGAGCGATGGCTGAACGGCATAGGCAAGATTAAATAGACGGTATAAAATACAGTATATACATATCATATGAGTAATGTAAGATATGTAAACATTATTAAAGTGGATTTATTTGAAGCGGCATTGTTTAAAGTGACAAGTAACATTTTGACATGAGGCTGAGAGAAAATGTTGCCATTACACATTTTGCCATGGTGCCTTGGGGCAGAGAGAAATGTGTAGTTTTACAGCTAATCTCATGCTTTTCTACACATTTTGCCATGGTGTCACGAAGTACTAAGGTGAGTGGAATCAGGCGCAGAGAGCAGGTACAGTAATAGACAGTTTATTCTCCGATGTACAAACGACGGTCAACCCAACACACCGGGTGAATGATCCAACACAGGAACATAAAAATGACCAGAGAATAAAAACCACAAGTACTCCACAAACATGACATGAAGACAAAACAATCCCGCACAAAACAAGGGCGGGACAACCTACTACATATACAGACACTAATTAACTAAACTACACACAGGTGAAACCAATCAGACAAAACCAACAGACAAACGAAAAGGGATCGGTAGTGGCTAGTAGGACGGTGACGACGACCGCCAAGCACCGCCCGAACAGGCAGGAGAGCCAACCTCGGCGGAAGTCGTGACACATGGTGCCATGGGGCAGAGAGAAATGTGTAGTTTTATAGCTAATCTCATGCTTTTCTACACATTTTGCAATTGTGCTGAGAGAAAATAATTATTTTTAAAAGGTCCAGTGCAGTCAAAAACCTGATTTTCATGTGTTGTATATATATTTCCACACTATGAGGTTGGAATAATACTGTGAAATTGTGAAAATTATGATTAATGTAAGAGCTGTTTCACAAGACCGCCTGAAATTTCTGCCTGTTTTGGTGGGATGGAATTTTGTCCTGCCTGGTGACATAAATTATTTCATAGACCATTAAGAATTGTTTTATTTTTTTTATTTAAATTTTTACCCCTTTTTCTCCCCAATTTTGTGGTATCCAATTGTTGTAGTAGCTACTATCTTGTCTCATCGCGACAACTCCCGTACGGCCTCGGGAGAGACGAAGGTTGAAAGTCATGCTTCCTCCAATACACAACCCAACCAGCCGCACTGCTTCTTAACACAGCGCACATCCAACCCGGAAGCCAGCCGCACCAATGTGCCGGAGGAAACACCGTGTACCTGGCAACCTTGGTTAGCGCGCACTGCGCCCGTCCCGCCACAGGAGTCGCTGGTGCGCAATGAGACAAAGACATCCCTACCGACCAAGCCCTCCCTAACCCTGTTCACCCCGCTATCATTCAGAAGGCGAGGTCAGTACAGGTGCATCAAAGCTGGGACCGAGAGACTGAAAAACAGCTTCTATCTCAAGGCCATCAGACTGTTAAACAGCCACCACTAACATTGAGTGGCTCCTGCCAACATACTGACTCAACTCCAGCCACTTTAATAATGGGAATTGATGGGAAATGATGTAAAATATATCACTAGCCACTTTAAACAATGCTACCTAATATAATGTTTACATACCCTACATTATTCATCTCATATGTATACGTATATACTGTACTCTATATCATCTACTGCATCTTTATGTAATACATGTATCACTAGCCACTTTAACTATGCCACTTTGTTTACATATTCATCTCATATGTATATACTGTACTCGATACCATCTACTGTATCTTGCCTATGCCGCTCTGTACCATCACTCATTCATATACAATGCCTTGCGAAAGTATTCGGCCCCCTTGAACTTTGCGACCTTTTGCCACATTTCAGGCTTCAAACATAAAGATATAAAACTGTATTTTTTGTGAAGAATCAACAACAAGTGGGACACAATCATGAAGTGGAACGACATTTATTGGATATTTCAAACTTTTTTAACAAATCAAAAACTGAAACATTGGGCATGCAAAATTATTCAGCCCCCTTAAGTTAATACTTTGTAGCGCCACCTTTTGCTGCGATTACAGCTGTAAGTCGCCTGGGGTATGTCTCTATAAGTTTTGCACATCGAGAGACTGAAATTTTTTCCCATTCCTCCTTGCAAAACAGCTCGAGCTCAGTGAGGTTGGATGGAGAGCATTTGTGAACAGCAGTTTTCAGTTCTTTCCACAGATTCTCGATTGGATTCAGGTCTGGACTTTGACTTGGCCATTCTAACACCTGGATATGTTTATTTTTGAACCATTCCATTATAGATTTTGCTTTATGTTTTGGATCATTGTCTTGTTGGAAGACAAATCTCCGTCCCAGTCTCAGGTCTTTTGCAGACTACATCAGGTTTTCTTCCAGAATGGTCCTGTATTTGGCTCCATCCATCTTCCCATCAATTTTAACCATCTTCCCTGTCCCTGCTGAAGAAAAGCAGGCCCAAACCATGATGCTGCCACCACCATGTTTGACAGTGGGGATGGAGTGGTCAGGGTGATGAGCGGTCAGGGTGATGAGCTGTGTTGCTTTTACGCCAAACATAACGTTTTGCATTGTTGCCAAAAAGTTCAATTTTGGTTTCATTTGACCAGAGCACCTTCTTCCACATGTTTGGTGTGTCTCCCAGGTGGCTTGTGGCAAACTTTAAACAACACTTTTTATGGATATCTTTAAGAAATGGCTTTCTTCTTGCCAGTCTTCCATAAAGGCCAGATTTGTGCAATATACGACTGATTGTTGTCCTATGGACAGAGTCTCCCACCTCAGCTGTAGATCTCTGCAGTTCATCCAGAGTGATCATGGGCCTCTTGGCTGCATCTCTGATCAGTCTTCTCCTTGTATGAGCTGAAAGTTTAGAGGGACGGCCAGGTCTTGGTAGATTTGCAGTGGTCTGATACTCCTTCCATTTCAATATTATCGCTTGCACAGTGCTCCTTGGGATGTTTAAAGCTTGGGAAATCTTTTTGTATCCAAATCCGGCTTTAAACTTCTTCACAACAGTATCTCGGACCTGCCTGGTGTGTTCCTTGTTCTTCATGATGCTCTCTGCGCTTTTAACGGACCTCTGAGACTATCACAGTGCAGGTGCATTTATACGGAGACTTGATTACACACAGGTGGATTGTATTTATCATCATTAGTCATTTAGGTCAACATTGGATCATTCAGAGATCCTCACTGAACTTCTGGAGAGAGTTTGCTGCACTGAAAGTAAAGGGGCTGAATAATTTTGCACGCCCAATTTTTCAGTTTTTGATTTGTTAAAAACGTTTGAAATATCCAATAAATGTTGTTCCACTTCATGATTGTGTCCCACTTGTTGTTGATTCTTCACAAAAAAATACAGTTTTATATCTTTATGTTTGAAGCCTGAAATGTGGCAAAAGGTCGCAAAGTTCAAGGGGGCCGAATACTTTCGCAAGGCACTGTATCTTTATGTACATATTCTTTATCCCCATACACTTGTGTGTATAAGACAGTAGTTTTGGAATTGTTAGTTAGATTACCTGTTGGTTATTACTGCATTGACGGAACTAGAAGCACAAGCATTTCGCTACACTCGCATTAACATCTGCTAACCATGTGTTTGTGACAAATAAAATTTGATTTGAACCCGGACGACGCTAGGCCAATTGTGCGTCGCCCCACGGACCTCCCGGTCGCGGCCAGTTATGACAGAGTCTGGGCGCGAACCCAAGGTCTCTGATGGCGCAGCTGGCACTGCAGTACAGTGCCCTTAACAACTGTGCCACCCAGGAGGCCCAGACCATTAAGATTGAGAGTTCTAAACCTCTCTGCCAGTAACAGCTAATTTTCAGTTTTCCCCTCTCCACTCAGACTACTCACAGACAATCCTAGTAAAATTTTAGCTTAAGAAATTGCTCTTTGCTAAAAAGCAATCTTTTCCATTTTAATGGAAAACTATTACAGTAAGGTACTCAATTGTTACCCACAAATTATTTTATGTAAAAAATGGGCCTTTAAGAAAACAGAGTCCAACCAAGTCAAACAAGAGGCCCCATATCTCAATTATATATTTTGCTGAAGCCTTCGGTTGTGTCCTCTTGTCAAGACCCACCTATCTCCTCCGGTACATTGTGGGCCCAACCTCCATGGGGCCCCAGACAATAAATAAATACAAAATATAATTTTCTTTGGTGTGGGGGCTGGGGCCCCTAGAGCCTGCCATGTGGGGGCTGAGGGGGTGTGTGCTACCCCAGCACTATGCACTACATAAACTGTGTGAAATGAGATGGTCATGATACATAGATACATTATGGACTGTTGTTCCTTCAAAGAATTAACAGGTAACAGAACTTCCTGCCCAGTTAAGCGGACCAGTGTCAGTCAGCCAGTGGAGCTGATGTTGGTGTGCATTTTTACAAGCAAAAATAGTTTTATGGCATTTCATGGGTGATAAATTATGTTAATCCTTACGGGGCACTGGGGTGGAAATGAATGAAGTGAGAGAAAAGGCGAGATTAGCATATCCTAAATCCATTTACAGACTGGCAGTGTTTGGAGCAGGGCTCCAGTTTCACCCGTTATTATTCCATCATCGATGCTTAATTTCATCCCCACAACCACCCCCAACCCAACCCCCAACCTCCATCCCCCACAAACCCAACCCCCAGCCTCCAGCCTCCAACCCATTCCCAGCCTTCACTTAAAGCAGCATGCTTATTTGCTCAATATTTGTTATACTCCATTTTGGATTAGTGTGATACTTGAGGAGAGAGATGATTGGAGTATGGACATGAACTGTGCAAAACAACAGGACACAACCAAGGCCTTAATGAACTGGATCAGAAAAACACAAATGAACACTTGAAACAACCTGACATAAAGCCTACATAATGTTATTATCAATGTGACATAAGACCAGTCCTAACAGATCATTACATACCTAATGAGAACCATACTCATGCAAAGTGTCAACCCAATGATCATGCATGTGACAGTTCCACCAACCGACAATGTCGAAGTTTATAAACTTGATAAATTGATGACCTATTATGGAAAATATGATCATGCTGTATAGGTTGACTTTATATCTTTAAAAAAAAATATTGAAACCTGGGCCTTTGATCCTACACAACTGATGTGACAAACACGAGTGAAAACACAAACCTGAAATAGGGCCTTCAGCACCAGCAACCTCCTGACTACAGAGCCTGACAGAGATCCAGGATGGGAGAGAAAGGAGAGATGCACCTCTAAAAGAAAGGTGTTTCATAGGCTGAATGCCCTTATTTAGAGGCATGTGTGAATTCACAGTCAAAAGTAATCAGCCACGTCCCCAGACTGCTCCTCTATTTTCCAAGGCCCACAGCCAGTGAAAACATATTTCCATTTTAACGCCTTCTGATGATCAAAGCATCAGCTTAATATAATCAGCTCAAACTCATTTACTGGCGAGCTCCACCACCGCGTCTGGGGAGCGCTTCCCTTCCCAGGCCTATCTATTCTAAAACAGGTGCTATAATAGTAAATTAATTAGGCTGAGAAGATGCACCTTGTCCTCGGCTGCCGCCAGCTCCTTGTGGGTCACAGCTTCCAGGAAAATGCCATCTGGGCTGTGTTTCCCCAGGGAGGGGGGGGGGGGGGTGTTGAGGGGGGCACTGACTGGACCTGCGCTTGACTGTGGAGGTTTTTACATGAAAATTAACCTTATTAGCCTTTGGCTTACTGTGTATTTGCTTCTGTATTATTTGATCCTTGAGGGGTGTGTTGGTGGTGGTGAAGGGTGTTATAGCACCCCATCATGTCGCACTCCCGCAAATGTTTATAGATTGCGGCAGCTGCTACGCATGAGAATGCCAGAGGGGCAGCAACCTTTTTCCCACGATGGGTTCAGTCCGCTACAGTAGGAGAAGATTGTCCAGAGGTGAAGATAATATGGTGCCACAAAACAGAGATGGGAGGTCGAATAGCCTTGGTTACCAACCAACCTTCACCTGTGCTCAGGCTGCCCATCACATATTTCGCTAGTTGATAAACCTCAAGGTTATTTGGGCAGACGAAAACAAGAGTCAAGGGTGCTAAATGGCACATTCGCATGAGGACAGCTTTTAATTGCCTAAAAGATCTCTTCGACTCCAGAGACGGATGTGGATGTGGCAACCGTCTGATCTTAAAGCGCCCACACAGCTCTACTCTGTTGAGGCTGGCTAAGCTAATAGCATGTAGCACTGGAAAATGCGAGGAAGGGTTTGACACCTGAGCCTGAAATCTGAGCGTCAGGTTGTTTTCAAGTCCCTGACTCTCCGTGAAATAGGGAAGAAAAGAGAAAACCATGCTTAATGAGGTAAAAACAGATGCTTAAAATTTATGCTTACAGGATTGCCCCATGACTTTTGATGTAATTACTTGGGGAGCCAAGGGCCCCTGGGGAAACGGATACAAGGTGCTGACGGCAAAGATGAGACTGAGAGGAGCAGATTAATTAATATGCAAAACAAGTAGAAATAACTTAACGATGTAGAAAAAAAACACCAAGTGGTGTGGATAGAGATGTGAGATCACAGTCTCATTAGCAGTAAACACAATGGAGCACTAAAAGCTAAAGTGATTAGCTGTGCATTTTGCCCCCCCCCCCCCCGCTCTAAGGATGGTCGTCTCCACCATTTGCCACACAGATTTAGTGATTAATCAAACATGCGGGGGAGAGGGAACTGGAGGAGTGTGGGGCCAACCGAGGGCCCATGCCAGAGCAGTGTGCCTTAGGAGCTCTGGGAACCCCTCGTCTCCGGGCCTCCAGGGCCCCGGGATCAGCTTCCACAAATATTGGGATTTGACGGGAAGCTGGGCGGTAAGCCCCAAGCAGATGGTCCACGATGTTCAGTTAAGACTGCGATTGATTTGAGGAAACAGATATCTCCCCTCCTCGTTAAATTGAAAGCACCTCTGGGACGGCAGTCAAGTGCTTTTTTAACCTCTGCCGTCAGAACCAGAGAGCGGCAAACAGACAAGCAGCGACGCTCCAGTTCTCCAGCAGAGAGAGCAGGTAGAGGGGCTGCTCAACCTTCTGATCCCCTTAATAATGGCGGCCTGGCAAAGAGGGGGAATGACCCCTCTACAAGAGGATCCAGGCAGATTCAGCAAAAGGAGGTTAATCTGGAGAAGAGTGTCGTTGTCTCACCTTATCTTAACCTGGTTGATTAAAGTTTCAACTTGAAGTTGAAAGGATCCAGGGATACTGGGATGAGGGGGACCAGGGGGATCAATCCAAATCAAATCAACAAAAGTGTCTCTCCAGTCATGTTTACAGATAAACCCATAATGTAGGCTATCAGATAAGAGTGCAGATGAGAATCAACAGAGCTGTTCTCTGCCTGTAGCATATGCTAAAGGCTCAGCTCAGTTTTGAAATACAATATGCAACCGATGCACTTCAAGTATAATACAGTACGACATGTCCTAGCACCATGTGCTACGGATAACTGAAATTAAATAAACAATCAACAATTAGCAAAAACAGGTAACAAGTAAAATGTGCAATACAATCCTACCTTTGACTTAAAATAAGAGGAACTTTTTTGTCCTAGGTACATATAAACACCAATGTTTTAAAGTGGATATAGCAAAGCTATAATTATCGTGATATTAGAAAAGGTATCCTTCACTGTGTTTCTGTACACACATACTGCATCTTAATCACAATAATTATCTGAGAAAATGATATTAATCAAAACACAAACAAACAATCACTTAAGAATGCGAATAAAAAACATATTTACAGTGCGCAGGTGAACCGGAAACCTAGTGAAAGGTAACAATGTGAGGCACAGCTGGTCAGAAAGCCGTGTGCTGAGATCCGGCTCCAGGGCTGCAATACACTGAGGCACAAGATCTGCTGTTCTCTCTCACTGTCTATGGCACACCTCTGGAAAAGCAGCCGTCGCATCCGTATGGACACCCTGAAGCACTGGAATGGGGTAAGAAATAATGTATTTCTCTCTACACTGTTAGATTTATATGTTGTATGTTTGCATGGGTGTGTGACTTCACTGGCAGTAGAAATCAAATGTACAGAAATACTAAATTCTACTTTCAAATGGAGGATACAGATTTTTATTTATTTAATTGGATTGGTATCGAATTCAGTGAAATTTGAGACACTCACTCTATCTTGACAATAAGCAAGAAATAAAACATCTAATACATGTACAATGTATTTTAAAATCTTTAAAAATCTAAACAATGTTCTAACATTTTAGGGCCTTTTGAAGATTTCAAAATAAATCAATTTGGGGGGGTCATAATAGTAAAAATCTATGAAATTAGTATGATCTATAAACACAGGTATATTCATTTATACATGTTAAGAGTGACAGTCTCACTATAAGGTGTCTGAGGCTCTACAAAAAGTGCAGTCTTGATTTCAAATATACATTTGTGTTAATAATTAGAGAGATGGTCTTGCGAGAGGTGCGTGGATATTAAAAGCCATCGTTTTTAGAGGGAGCGGTTTTGTCTATAATCAATTCTCTTCCTGGAGCCACACATTAATTGCGTAAAATGATAGGTTTCCATCAATACATCCTCAAACTTAAAAAGCTTGGTGCTGTTTTTCTCTCTTCTTCTATTCAATCAAATAATCGAGACAATTGCTCTCCTTTGGAGAGATATTATGGTAAGTCTTTTGTGTTTCAGTGTTATAAATTAGACTTCAAGCTTAATTCTGAAGAAAGTACAAAAACTTGGGTAGCAGAATGAGTCTCCATTATTCTACGGTACATCTGAAGATTATCACTGAGCTAAGTTACACATTTCAAAAGCACCAAATGGAACCCTATCTTGTAGATATAATAAATAAAAAAATCTGAGAATCCACCATCCATTATTTTACTACAATATCAGTCTTTTGATAGTATTTTAATTTTTTTACAAATATACAGAAAAATGTAATAATTCAACAAATATATGTATAATTAAGGGTATACTACAGTATATAGACCTGTATACAGTAAGCATGACTGTAATTCTTAGTGCAACAAATATATAAATGTTTTACTTAATAATTCAAGTCAGCCCTGCATTTGTATACAAAAACATTATACCAATTCAACCTAGACAATTCCAATATAAAGGAAAATACAGAAGATAACCAACAGCAGGAGAGTTTAGTCCTTTGTCAGGAAACAGAGTAAAAGGACTGGTTTGTTATACAGACAAGAGATGGAAATGGCCACTTATATTCAGGGTTCCAATAAGCACCTATTTTCTCTTGGTCCTGGCGGCCTTCTCACATGTCCTAAATCATAATTTAATTATAGTGGGAGGGGGTGACTGTCGAAGGGTGCCTTTTGGAAGGAGCATGCTACTGCCCAGTACAAAGCCAGACATTACAAAGGTTTGAAAAGGTCCAAAGTCAGTACTTAAGATGAACCCCTATTTAATTTGAGAAAATGAAGGATAATGTTGTTCAGATAACTTAATATATTGATATCTTTATAGGTCATCAATGTTATCCCTTAAATTAGATGTCTTATTCAATAAATCAAATGACAGAGAGATATGATCAAGTATGATCAATTAAATAATGGGATTCAATAAGACATAGTGCCAATTTACTGCAAGTTGTATTCCCAGTCATGTTATATTTTCTCTCATGGTGTCCAGTTCTTTGAGGACAATTGGGAGACGCTAGTGCATGGGAGGACTGGTCATCTGGCATTTCGGGCAAATGCCAGATGGGCTGGTCTTTTTTTTCTGTCCAGTGGGCCTGTCTAACTTGTTTTTATTATTTGGCTAATAATTATTTAAATTATTTGGCTAATAATGATGAGGGTCTCAAGCGGGGGGGGCTGTATGGGGGCCACAAGGGGAAAATGGTCAGTCCGCCCATATGCTTGTGCATAAGAAACATTTTTGTCTTCTTTGTGGTTTCTGTACACAATTAAATATGTGTTGGTGTCAGAAAGATCATATAAAAAAAGGTAGAACATGATACATTAAGGTGTTTACATACCTGAATAACAATATTGCTTAGGATTTTTGTAAATACTGACTGAAAAAATAATTTTACTCCATTAAAAGTATGTCAGAAATGAAATGAATTAGACTTATTATATATCGTATTGATGTGAACTGTTTTGTATTTCAGACTGGAGGGACTTGTGAAGAAGACTAAAGGATGCCTACCCATCCCGTCTGTAGCTGTACTAACTATTGCTGTGTACTGTAGACTAGTGTTTTGATGCCATCTATTGGAATAAATGCTCAATTTATCAAGGAGAACATACAGAGTAACTACCAAACAAAATAATTTCAATCCTCCTCATAATAAATGTGGTCAATTATAAATATATCAGTTATACTTATTAAATTCTTTCTTTTATAAAGAAAATCAATTAATTGGATCAATAAAAAAATATAGCTTTTCTCCGAACATGTCAAAATCACAGAGAACTCAAATCAAATACAAAGTGGATGGTTTACTGTATTAAAACCCATATGAAAGGTTGAACTTTATACATGTAAACCTGATATGAATAATGCAAAAACAATGAACATACTGTAAATTCTAACGATATCACAAGTTATTTCACTTCTTTATGCACACAAATGTCGCTCCAACAAATTGGGTTAACTCTTGGGTTCACCCATATACGTTCTATGGTTCACCCATCACTGTTAACCAGCAAATTATACTGTATCTTTGTTTTAGAAATCTTATATCCCTCTCCTTTCTACTAATCTTACTGCAGGGGGCACTGCCTCCAAACAAATACGCAGCACTCATCTCATCCCACTTACTTCAATTACTTCTGATTAAAGACATATGTTCCCTAGGAAAGCTCTGCTATCAGACCAGACAGGATCCATGGGAAAAACTGACATTGTAAAATAGTAGTCAAAATCTTTACTTTTTGAAGATATTTTTTTCAAAAGGTAATTGTTCTGTACATTGGAATGCTGTCAAAAAATGTAAAATGCAAAGAAGAACTTGCTCAGATTTATGGATATATCTGACTTGCCATTAGTGGATGGTCGCAGCAAATAAGGGAAGGAGGAGGTTTTGTATGCAACAATTGTGGGCAAATAAACTGCTCAGGGACATCAGAAGAATTGTCACTCTTGGGCACTCTCATCAAATAGCACTGGTTCTGATGACCTTGTTGGCCTGGAGAAGGCCATGAGCAAGGGCAGCTTCACTACGCACTCACTGTCCCTGTACCCACACACTCTCTCTCCATCATCACACCTTCTCAATGATCTAGCATCTGCCATGGCTGCACAGGGCAAGGCGTTCATTTGATAATTGACTTAATCCTAGGACTAATTACAGAGACATTTTTCCATCTCTCCTCTGCCACTGGGATCAATCTGACCTCAAATTGTGGGAAGGGTCTGGCCTCCATCAGAAAGACATTTTCCCTCCATCACATGCTAATAAAGTCTTGACATTAATTGGGCTAAAAAGCAGTCGAGCTCTAGGGGAGGCTGCTACTGTGCTGCTATACAGCCATGTGTGAAGTGGGCTCTGGGAAGAGAGTGGCCTTGAGAGGGTGACAGAGAGAGACAGCAAATTACAGTCTACTGATTCAGCCCAAGAGAACATAATAAAACAAGCCTGTCAAATCAAATCAAACTGTATTTGCCACATGCGCGGAATACAACAAGTGTAGATGTTACTGTGAAATGCTCACTGACAAGCCCTTAACCAACAGTGCAGCTCAAGAAGAAGAAAACATTTAAAAAGTAGGCAAAAAAAAGTTTTTTTTTAAAGTAACACAACAAGAATAACAATAAAGAGGCTATATACAGGGGCACCGGTATTGAGTCAGTGTGCAAGGGTACAGGCTAATTGAGGAAATCTGTACATGTAGGTGGGAGAGAGGTGACAATGCATAGTTAACAAACTAACAGCGAGTAGCAGCAGTGTACAAGAGGGGGGGTGTCAATGTAAATTGTCCGGTGGTGATTTTTATGAATTGTTCTGCAGTCTAATGGCTTGGGGTAGAAGCTGTTGAGGAGCCTTTTGGTCCAAGACTTGGCGCTACGGTACCACTTGCAGTGCGGTAACAGAGAAAACTGTGACTGGAGTCTCTGACAATTTTTTGGGCTTTCCTCTGACACCGCCTAATATATAGGTCCTGGATGGCAGGAAGCTTGCTACCATCTGTAGCACTTTACAGTCAGATGCCGAGCAGTTGCCATACCAGGCGGTGATGCAACCCGTCAGGATGCTCTCGATGGTGCAGCTGTAGAAGCTTTTGAGGATTTGGGGACCCATGCCAAATCTTTTCAGTCTCCTGAGCAGGAAAAGGTTTTGTCATGCCCTCTTCACGACTGTCTTGGTATGTTTGGACCATGATATTTCGTTGGTGATATGGATATATCGTTGGTGATACGAAACTCTTGACCCGCTCCACTACAGCCCCATCGATGGTAATGGGGGCCTGTTTGGCCCAGCTTTTCCTTTAGTCCACGATCATCTCCTTTGTCTTGCTCACATTGAGGGGGAGGTTGTTGTCTTGGCACCACACTACCAGTTCTCTGACATCCTCACTGTAGGCTGTCTCATCGTTGTCGGTGATCAGGCCTACCACTGTTGTGTCGTCAGCAAACTTAATGATGGTGTTGGAGTCGTGTTTGGCCACGCAGTCGTGGGTGAACAGGGAATACAAGAGGGGGCTAAGTACACACCCCTGAGGGGCCCCAGTGTTAAGGATCAGCATGGCAGATGTGTTGTTGCCTACTCTTACCACCTGGGGGCAGCCCGTCAGGAAGTCCAGGATCCAGTTGCAGAAGGAGGTGTTTAGTCCCAGAGTCCTTAGGTTACTGATGACCTTTGTGGGCACTATGGTGTTGAATGCTGAGCTGTAGTCGATGAACAGCATTCTTAGTGGAGTATGGTTGAGTATGGAGTGTGATTGAGATTGTGTCATCTGTGGATCTGTTGGGGCGGTATGCGAGTTGGAGTGGATCTATGGTGTCCGGAAGGATGCTGTTGATGTGAGCCATGACCAGCTATTCAAAGCACTTCATGGCTACCGATGTGAGTGCCACCGGCACCGGCAGGTTACCTTCGCTTCCCTGGGCACAGGGACTATGGTTGTCTGCTTGAAACATGTAGGTATTACAGACTCGGTCAGGGAGAGGTTGAAAATGTCAGTGAAGACACTTGACAGTTGGTCCGCTCATGCTTTGAGCACACGTGATGGTAATCTGTCTGGCCCAGCGGCTTTGTGAATGTTGACCTGTTTAAAGGTTTTGGTCACATCGGCTACCGAGAGTGTTATCAAACAGTCATCCAGAACAGCTGGTGCTCTCATGCATGCTTCAGTGTTGCTTGCCTCAAAGCGAGCATAAAACGCATTTAGCTCATCTGGTAGGCTCACGTCACTGGGCAGCTCGCTTCTGGGTTTCCCTTTGAATTCCGTAATAGTTATCAAGCCCTGCAACATCCGACGAGCGTCAGAGCTGGTGTTGTAGGATTCAATCTTAATCCTGTATTGATGCTTTGCTTGTTTGATGGTTCGTCTGAGGGCATAGTGTAATTTCTTATAAGCGTCCGGATTAGTCTCCCTCTCCTTGAAAGCGGCTGCTCTAGACTTTAGCTCAATGAGGATGTTGCCTGTAATCCATGGCTTCTGGTTGGGATATGTATGCACAGTTACTGTGGGGACGATGTCATCGATGCACTTATTGATGAAGCTGATGACTGATGTGGTGTATTCTTCAATGCCATTGGATGAATCCCGGTACATATTTCTGTCTGTGGTAGGACAACAGTCCTGTAGTGTCGCATCCGCGTCATCTGACCACTTCCGTATTGAGCGAGTCACTGGTACTTCCTGTTTTAGTTTTTGCTTGTAAGTAGGAATCCGAAGGATAGAATTGTGGTCATATTTGCCAAATGGAGGGTGGGGGAGAGCTTTGCATGCATCTCTGTGTGTAGAGTTAAGGTGGTCTGGTATTTTTTTCCCCCTGGTTGCACATTTGACATGCTGGTAAAGATTTGGTAAAACTCATTTAAGTCTGCCTGCATTAAGGTCCCCGGCCTCTAGGAGTGTCGCTTCTGGTTTCTTCTTTGCTTATGGCCTTATAGAGTTGATTGAGAGCGGTCTTAGTGACAGCTTCGCTTTGTGGTGGCAAATAGACGGCTACGAATACTACAGATGAGAACTCTCTTGGTAGGTAGAGTGGTCAACAGCTTTTCATAAGGTACTCTACCTCAGGCAAGCAATACGGGGCGGCAGGGTAGCCTAGTGGTTAGAGTGTTGGACTAGTAATAGCAAGGTTGCAAGTTCGAATCCCTGAGTTGGCAAGGTACAAATCTGTCGTTCTGCCCCTGAACAGGCAGTTAACCCACTGTTCCTAGGCTGTCATTGAAAATAAGAATTTGTTCTTAACTGACTTGCCTAGTAAAATAAAAAATACCTCAAGACTTCTTTAGTCACGCAGGCTGTTATTGACAAAAAGACACACACCCCCACCCCTCGTCTTACCAGAAGTAGCGTCTCTGTTCTGCTAGTGCATGGAAAATCCCACCAGCTCTATATTGTCTGTTTCTTCGTTCAGCCACGTCTCGGTGAAACATAAGATGTTACAGTTTTTAATGTCCCGTTGGTAGGATAATCTTCAAGTAGGTCATCAATTTTATTTTCTAACGATTGCACGTTAGCAATCGTGAGTGATCTGTTAGTGCCTGCAACACTCTGAATGTGTCTACAGACTTCTAGGGCTGAATTTCAATGGAAACCACCATAGCAATGTTTACATAGAGTGGTCACTCCTTTAAAAGTTGCGAGTTTACACCGTGGGACTTAGAGGTAACCAGCGTCACGGCTTCATTGCGCCAGACCACCGCAAGGGGAAGTTAGAGCACTCATTGTGCATTTGGGTCCCAAGGTTTTTAAATGACCAATCATATTGAGTGTTTCCAATGACAAATTTGACGCGAGCCACCCTTCCCTGGTGACTTTCTTCAGCAAAGATGGCTGACAAAACATTACAGTGGAAGCAAATATAAGTAATTATAACGTCATAATGAGCCAAGCAAAAAATGTACAACTGAGAGGAATATGTTAGTTAATGTAGAGACAAACGGTTGTGCATATTTAAGTTAAGTTAATTTAGAAAAATTGCTATTTTGCAAGTTAGCTGACTAGCTAACATCAGCCAGCTAGGTAGCTGGTGTTATGACATGAGTATGACATTGTAATTTGTGTTGTTTAATGTTTTAGGGACTCCTGAATAAACCAGTAAACCAGGCTGTCGTCTTGGGAAACAGTGGATGTAACGAATCTAGAAGCTAAAGCATTTACTGCAAATTAAATGTACATTTTGTCACGACTTCTATCGAAGTCGATGCCACTCCTTGTTCAGGCGGTGCTCGGCGGTCGACGTCACCGGTCTTCTAGCCATCATTGATCCATTTTTCATTTTCCATTGGTTTTGTCTTGTCTTCCTACACACCTGGTTTCAATCCCATTCGTTACCTGTTGTGTATTTAACCCTCTGTTTCCCCTCATGTCTTTGTCAGAGATAGTTTGTTGTTCAGTATTCGTGTTGTTTGTATTGGTGCGCGACGGGTCCTCGTACCCACTTTGTTTCATTGCATTCATGGTTTTGGAGTTATGTTTTTTTTTCAAGTTATTAAACAACTCCATTCTACTAAGTTTGATTCTCCTGTGCCTGACTTCCCTGCCACCTATACACATGACTCTGACACATTTGTGTAAGCTTGCCTTTCCATGCAACGCAGCTGAAGTAGCATAGCTAGCTAACTAGTTACTGTAGTGTATTTGTGTACAAAGTACTACCCGTGAACACATCCGATGCCTTTTCTCCACTTTTACAAACACATGATTGGGACAACTGACAAGATACTCTTCCTGTACCTGTGTGATTGCAGAATAACAATCCAATTCTTTGCAAGAACAATGTAGAAAACAAAAACACAACTGAGAACAAATGTATCCTTTAGTTTGGCAAACGTACATTTCAAGGTGATTCTATAATCTTTTCAGCACTCCAAATGACAAAGCTGATTTTGGGTATTTTGTATTTTCTCATTTCAGTAAGAAAGTCAATCCTAAAGTGGTTAAAGAGAGATCACTTAACCCTGGCTAGATGTAGCTTTCCACAGTCATCTAAAAAGGTCTGAACAATAAATGTTAGCAAAAAGTAAGTTCACATCCCTACAGCCGATAGGAAAGCCTGTCCACAATATTGAGACACATCCAAGTGCATTTTGATAGAGCAGATATTCATCCCTTTCCCTAAAACAGATGGCTGTGCTCATTGTGCTGATTTCTGTCACCAGCATTTAAGATTTATGACAATTAGCACTATTATCTATGGACTGGAGCAATAAATTGACTGTTACTGCTGTTTATCGGATATCAGGTGTTTTGGACAAATGTTCCCCTTGCAGTCTTCACTCAGTATGGCAGCTCTTAATGGATTGGAACTTTAACCTCTCAGAGGGGGAAAACACGATGGGGGGTTAAAATAAAAAGTAAAGTGGTCAATTATTCATGAGTGATGCCTTCCCATTTTCAGCTGTCAGTTTGTACACATTAACATGATCTATTCTGCTCCTCTCTAAATAACAGGCTTTTGTCTGATGTTTGTCAGTCACAGTATGCAAAGTCTACATAGAGCTGAGCAGTGACCTCTGTTCTCTCACAATTAAACTGTGCTTATGACTAGTGACACCCAGCAGAATGAGGGGAAAACAGTGCATTACATTCACAAAAATATGTTTGTTGTGTCTGGGATCATAACGGCACAGCCAGCAAAAGTGCTACTATAGAATAAAGATAGTTTGAATAGAGAGAGCTCTTTGGCACAGTGTTTGCATGTGGAAGATAAGTGTCAGTCAGCACCACTGAGTTGTTTATGGACTCGTTTGACCACCTGTACTGATATGTTCTGCCAGAACAGAGTGGGGAGAGAATAAGCACCCTCACATATCCTGCTTACACATGATTCAGAAACTGCCATGCGACATACACAGGTGCATGCCAAACGCACACACATTCTTCCAGCTTTAGCACCCCAACTAGAGAACCCCCATTCCCAATGTTAAAGTGTCAATCGGCAGATGCCAATTTTCAGGAAGGTCCCTAATTGCAGGTAGACATTTTGCACCAAACTTCAGATGTTTTTTGACCACGAAAAGGACACAAAGAAGAAGAAAACCTTGTAAGACTACTGAAGGGATCTCTTGTGTTCAACTAAATGGTCAGAGCAACATTGGACAAACGCAGCTAGAGCTAACCGTAGAAAGCAGCTAAGGTCTTGCAAACATATTATTTAAAGAAAATAACTTTTTCAATACTGTGGATCATTGCACTCTTCACAACGAGACTGGATTATTTTTTCACATTGCAATAAAATTGCAAAATTCCAGCTGTTAAGAGTAGTTAGTTTAGACTGTGTGGGAATAGTTTACATGGGTAACCCAGTGCAGTTCCACGAAATCAACAACAGCCAACATTTTCTAGGAATTACTACAGTACTTTAAGGCAGGTCTTCTAAGGCTCTAGTCAACAGCACAGTGTGTTTCCATTAGCAGCTGTTTTACTGTGGTGGAAATCCTGTCAAGTAGAGTAGTCATAGGCCTCTATCAGCCGTGGCTGAAGCCTACTGGAAAACCAAGATTGAGGTCTTAATTCTCAAGTGTCTCCTGGACATCTGGTAATATCGTTTTTACATCCTTCATTTACATTGGAAGATTAAGACAAGACAGACTCTTGAGAGGTCTTTAACCATATTAGTTGCAGCTTTCTCGGGTGCAAGATGAAGTTGCTGACTTTAAAATCAAGTTTTGGGTCTCCTTTGCTGGGGTTTGCCCATAAACCGTTTTAATTTCCTGTATCAGAACTAGCAGGTGTTTAAGAATTCATTATTCCACCAAGCTTTTAAGACAAAGTGGTCTCAGGTTAATCCTACATGGAAATTGAATCCATTAAAATATTCAAATGAAGAAATACCAGCTGTGATAACCCTACCCAGATACATGCACAGTGCACACGGAGTTGACTGGTCTCCATTGCATGTCACCATGTGCCATTAACACCACCGGGTTGAGCAGTCATATTCAAATGCAGTTCAGTCACTCAATGCATGTGATTTATTGCACTGGTTAGTGCAGCATGTGGGTGAATCTCTCTTTGAGTGCCCAGGGGTCAAATGGCTAACCACAGGCCTGGCTCAGCCTCAGAGTAGGCCTAATGACAGGGTCTGGGGGTACCAGGGTGGAAGAGGGGCCCTATTATCTCTGACTGACAGGCCCCAGCTCAATGGGCTCTAATTGGTGGTCAGCGCCGCCCCTCCACTCCTCCTGCTCAGCAGCAGCTCCTCCTCCCACTTTACCACGCCATTAAGTTCCTCTTGTTGGAAGGCCTGAGGGGAGCTCATATACCCAGGATAATGGAGACAGATTTATTCCTCAACCTTATTCATGACGTATTCCAGTCTAATTACAAAGACTTTTGGAGGTAACTGCTTGTAAAGCATCAAACTGACCACATTCATTTTATATAATTTTTACAGTAAAGACTACATTGCATAAGTAGGTGAGCACTCAAAAAATACTATTATAGTGCTATGTATGAAGAACTCAATTTACTCCCTTCACGGGAAAACCGACTGATATAGAATATTACAAAATATATGCTAATACAAAAGAACCTGCATCTCTTGATAAAAAAAATGAAATTACCCACACAGTAAACATACACATAATATACACACAGTATAGGAATATGTCAACTGAACAGAAAACTATTCTAGAAGACAGCTTGAAAATAGGCGTGCATCATCATGTCATAATGCACACAAAATACATAGCCATTTAATCACTGCTATAATCTACACATGGCTGCTCACAGTCACACAAGCCTAAATAGGAAGTCTAGTAACAATCAATGCAATGATGTTTACTGGCTGCCTGACTGACTTCTTTCCCCAAAGGCTGTAAGATTCCCTCGACAGTATTGGGTGGCAGCAGAGAGTTGACTGATTAGATATTATTTTCAACTTTGCAGATAAGAGAAAATAGTTTCTCAAAATGTCACCAACTCTTTCAACATGAAACTACTTGAGAAATGCTGTGTGCATATGCATATGAATAACACATTGTTTCATGATTGAGAAGATACTTGATCCAATTATTCCTTTTGAAAAATCACTTGAGCGAAGTTAAAAGGCATTGCCATACTGTAGGAAACAAAATGGAAAGTTCTAGACAGTATCTGACAACCACAATAATCTAACGCTGACATTATAATATTCATGTTAATGTTACATTATTTATATACAATTTAATTTGTGACATTTCTTGATAACTTTAAAGTATGACATGTCATATATTTGCAGAGTGATTTCCTGCCTTGCCCTTGAGACAGCAGGCTGTGAAGCCCTGGGGGGCTTACCTTGCCTTCCCAGCCCCACTCAATTCACATTTCCATGAAGCCCATAGATCTTATTCAGAAAAAAACGATATTCTGTTCTGAGTTTGAGGCATCAACTCAGTAACATACATTACATTATGGACATGGCTCATTGTCTAATAGCTGTCCCGTGCAGTGAAAATAGCCCAGCAGCTTTACAAAGTAATCTGCCTGTCTGTCAATGTAAATAGCTACAACACTAAGCATGCCCATAAAGCTACATATGAAACAGGGAAAGAGGACAACTCACCTCCGAGAGTTATTCCATTGCTTGGCGACTGGAGGGAAAAATACCAGTGAACTCCGTCTTCAGTGAAAGCTCCTCATCGTACCAAGCAGAATAAGAGAACCATGCTGGCAGAAATCCTGGCAGATTCCTCTGTGTCCTCCACTCCCATTTCTTCTGTGGCGGTTTGAGCATGACACAAGGGCCGCTTAGAGAGTGCAGGAAGTAGAAACATTAAAGCCGGGGCTAGTCACACTACCTGGAACTCGTCTTCATTTCACCCAGAAGATAGTAGACTGTGGATACCTGGCTTGGCACTCTATCCCAAACAAACACACACACAGGGTTTTCAGCCATGTAACCCTGAGTCGGGCCCTGCCTTTGAAATGTTTTCTACCCCACAACACAAGACGTTTTTTATTATCTTCACAGTCGCAGCAATGCCTAGCTTTAAAAGCTACTGATTTCTTTTTTCCTTTAGCCTCCCACACAAAGGAAGGGCATTTTGTAAATTACTTGCTCGTTTCAGACCAACAAAAGGTACTTTCATTGAAACCCCCCCCCCAATTTGATTTTGCTCAAATTTGATTACATGGATTGAAAAAGGGAAAGAAAAAGGAGGAAATAAAAAAAACAGATGGCGTCCTCATTCAGTGCCCTGAAAGGCTTTATCTTTGTGCCTTTATAAACTGTGGCAATCCAAAGCGTTTCAGTTGGCTAAAAAAAGAACTTGACAAAATTATTGGTTTGCCATATCTTACACAACTGACATGAGCAACTCAAAGAAAAGCCTTTTCTCTCCCACTGTCTTTCAGTGAATCGCCTGCCTAGATCAAAATAATAGAAATTAAGTATTTCATTAGAAATTATAGTTGGATATGAAATAGGCTGTCATATTAATAGCAACCTGCCTATGGCCTTCAGTATGTTCTATTCACCTTGACAATAGAAGAGAGGGGGGCATGAATTGAGCCTTTCATTCAAGCCTGATCAATTTTCCATCACCAACACAGGAAAGGATTGGTCTGCAGAGCACCCCCACCCTTACACACAATACAAAACAGTTAAAACTAAACAAAAACAACTTTTCATAACACAAAAAAGATGCATTCTTAAATGAGAGAAAGAGTCACAGAGGGCTGTATAATTCTTTCTATGGCCACAATAGGCATTTCAGCCTACTTGTTTTTCATTTGTGGGTAATTACAGGGTTGTGTCTATCACACTTACAGAGGAGAAAGAGTGTAAGTGAACAAGATAATTAAAGATGTTGTTCATCCCCAGATGGCTGAAAGTTGTTGAACCTGAAACCTGTTGGATAGCCACAAATTTTCACATTACACACTTTCTCAAATCAAATTCTGTGCACCATGAGTTATGACAAGGAGGACTGGTGCTACAACGTTTCATAGAGCAGGTGTGTTCTTAGTGCAGTCTGAGATAAAAAATCAAATTAAAAAAAATAACAACTTATTTTACTAATACTTTCCCTGGCTAGCTCTACTGTTGCTCAACAAAAAATGTATCCTGTCTCATCTACATTTTTTAAGTCACTCCAACAAAACAATTCTGAGATAAGTTGATCTATTTCTTCATTTAGAAAACGTTATACAGTACCAGTCAAACGTTTGGACACACCCTACTCATTCAAGGTTTTTCTTTCATTTTTACTATTTTCTACATGATGATTTACAGGTTATTACCATCAGAAAGTAATGACTTTTTGTAGAACTTTTGTATAAAATGGGTATACTCCTGCTCAACACTGCTTGTCAAAGGACAAATGATATTTTACTTTCCACTCCGAATACCACTTCTCCGCCTGGGCAGCAGGTAGACCGGCAGGTAGAAATACACCTAAAGGATTGGGCAAGTAACCAAAAGATTGCTGGATCGAATCCCTGACCTGATAAGGTACAAATCTGTCATTCTGCCTCTGAGCAAGGCAGTTAACCCACTGTTCCCTGGGCGCCAGGGCCGTGGATATGGATTAAGGCAGCCCCCCATGCAGAAGACACATTTCAGTTGAAGGCATTCAATTGTACAACTGACTAGGTGTCCCCCTTTCCCTTTTAGAAATATTTACTAGGAACTTACTCCTTGCCACCCATTCTGAAACTAACTGCAGCTCTTTGATAATTGTTGAAGACATTTCAGTCGCTGTAGTGGCTGACGTGTATAGTGTTGAGTCATCCACATTCATACATTACTCAAAGCCAGTGGCATTTCTGTCACATGTGATGACGCTGGAGAGACGAAGCAGGTACGGGGGGTCAAACATAAGGAAAGGACATGGAACGAGACAGGAACAGTGTCAGCATACAAGAAAACAGAGACAAAAAACAATCAATGCAGAAGCAGGGAACAGAGCAGGGGAACTGACAAATATAGGGGAGGTAATAGCAGGTGATGAGTGAGTCCAGGTGAGTCCAATTTGTTGTGCATGACGAGGGAAAGCAGGTGTGCATAATGGATGATAGGAGTGAGTGATGCAGGGCAGCCTAGCGTCCCCAACTGGGCGAACCGGCTGAGACATGGGCGCTGGGCAAGCCGGTTGGGGCATGGAGGCCCAATGAACCAACAGGTGCGTGAGAGCCTGGCGAGCCGGCTGAGGCAAGACGCCTGTCTCTCGCTGCAGAGAGGGAGCCCGAAGATCCGGTGGAGTCTGACGTAGGATGGGAAGCTGCCGAGCCAACCGACAGGCTGGCTTAGGCACCCCCGGTTCCATCGGCGGTACAATCCACCACGACATCATCAACAAAAAAAACAAACTCCTGGACTGGTGGGGTGAACAAGAACTGGCGATCCAGCTGAGGCCCGATGTGGGATGGGCGCCATCCAAGCCAACCGGGGCAAGGAAACCTCTCGAGCAAGCTAGGGTGTGGAAGCCCAACGAGCTGGCTCGGCACCCTCGGTTCCATCTGTGGCAACCCAGAGCTGATGCCACCATACCAACCGGAACACCAGTACTCCCCGATGCTTCGTGTGATAGCTTCTGCATTTTGTCACATGTGATGACACTGGAAGAGACGATGCAGGTACGGGCTATCAAACATTTAATAAGGAACGGACATGGAGCGAGATAGGAACAGTGTCAGCATACAAGAAAACAAAGACAAAAAACAATCAATGCAGAAGCGGTGAACAGAACAGGGGAACTGACAAATATAGGGGAGGTAATAACAGGTGATGAGTGAGTCCAGGTGAGTCCAATGTCGCTGATGCACGTGACGAGGGAAGGCAGGTGTGCGTAATGGATGATAGGAGTACGTGATGCAGGGCAGCCTGGTGCCCTCAAGCGCCAATGGGGGGGAGGAAGCGGGAGCAGACGTGACAATTTCATTAGTAAAAATTGAAAAAAGTAAGGGGACTAGACAGCTGCCCTGGGTAATTCCTGATTCTAACTGGATTATGTTGGAGGCTCCAAGAAAGAACACCTTCTGTGTTCTTTTAGACAGGTAAGTCTTTATCCACAATACAGCAGGGGGTGTAAAGCCATAACACATACGTTTTTCCAGCAGCAGACAATGATCGATAATGTCAAAAGCCACACTGAAGTCTAACAAAACAGCCCTCACCATCTTTTATCATCAATATCTCTCAGCCAATCATCAGTCATTTTAGTAAGCGTTGTGCTTGTTGAATGTCCTTCCTTATAAGTTTTCTGAAAGTCTGTTGTCAATTTGTTTAGTGTAAAGTAGCATTGTATCTTGTCAAACACCATTTTTCCCAATAGTTTACTAATGGCTGGTAACGGGCTGGTTGATTAGCTATTTAAACCAGTAAAGGATACTTTACTATTCTTGGGGGACTTTTGTAGATTGGTGAAATATATATATTTTTATCCATTTTGCATTCAGGCTGGAACACAACAAAATGTGGAATAAGTCAAGGGGTATGAATACTCCCTGAAGGCACTATTTCTATAAGGACACAATGCAAGACCCAAATGCAGTCAGAAGAAGCAGATGGTTGAACTACGATATTTATCCAAGGGGTAGGCAACAGGTAGGTCGGGGACAGGCAAGAGATCATAAACCGGGTCAGAGTCCAAAACAGTACCAGACGAAGGGCAGTCTTGAGGTCAGGCCAGGCAGGGGTTCAGTATCCAGATCCGAGTCCAAACAGTACAAGGGATAGGCAGGTTTGAAGACAGAACAGGCAGAGTGGTCGGGCAGGTGAGTTCAGAGTCAGGACAGTCAAAGTTTGAAAACAGGAGGACTAGAACCAAAAGAGACTTGGAAGAAATAGGAGCAAGGAAAACCGCTGGTCGACTTGACAAACAAGACGAACCGGCACATAGAGACAGGAAACACAGGGATATATACACTGGAGATAATAAGCGACACCTGGAGGGGGTGGAGACAATCACAAGGACAGGTGAAACAGATCAGGGTGTGACAATTTCTGAAAAATGTATATATTTACACATTAAATATCACACTTCAAATGTAAAGCACTTACTTGTTGCCAATATAGCTACCGTAAAAACTATAAATATATAACAATTTTAACAAGAAATTGCATTGTTTATGGTTTCCGTGCAGGTCTACAAGCACAGTCGGCACAAGCCAACATTTTATGGATTAAGGAATACAATTCATTATTTCTTAATGTGGTAGTACCAAATCCTATTAACAGATAAACCAATTAATCCAAAAACCCTGTGTGTTTGTCATTCAGTTTTAAACTAAATTGTAATATTTTATGGTGTGATGGTAATGAGATCTGATGAAGGTGCTTTGTGAAAACCATGTATTGACGAATAAAATGGTCACAGCCAATACAACTTTGTGGTTTCGGACAAAATTAGAAAAGCATTTCTGTTGATAAAAACGTTTTTCAAGAAACTTAATTTCTTGAAAATAAGAAATGATGAATTGCCTGTAGTTGCAAAATCACCCAATTATGACTTTGTGGCTATGGAAGCTAGTGACGATCAGCCCAGAGAGAGAGCATTGTATTGTGGATTTTGTAGTCGACTTGAACTGCAACAGAATTTCACAAAGACTTTCATGTTGCAACCAATATTATTATAACGACAAAATGAAACATTGGTTCACAAATAATATTGTTCTTACACGTTAGTGTTATTAAACCCTGTAAATCAGGGAATTAGTAGTTTGGTGGAAAACAAAAAAAACAATTTTAATGGTTGAAACACCTACGTGGCATCGATATTACTCAAGTACATTCTTTTCTAATGTCAAAGTTGACTACTAAGTGTAAATAGTATAATTTCGGCATAAAATCAGTATCTTCCAAAACTGAGATTTGGAAATATTTAGGGAAAATTAGTATGTTCCTAAATCCTTAGATATTCAATGGTGGGTGTTGATTTCAATCATGCCCAGTCATGCCTACTTGCCCTCTAACACGGAATGGTAATGTCTAGCTAGAATTGTCATGCATGGAGAAAGCTGTGCTGAGTGTGCTCTAGCCAATAGTAGCAGCAGAATAAAGATACAGAAATACCCATTAGCACGCAACGCCTCAGACTTGTCGCCAATGTTATGTTGAAAGAATGAAACTTGGTGTTTATAAAGGGCTTTTATCGTATTCAAATATCCTCATATTCGCGAGCTAACATTAGCATGGGCACCTGAGTGGCGCAGCGGTCTAAGGCACTGCATCTCTGTGCAGGAGGTGATACCGTCCCTGGTTCAAATCCAGGCTGAATCACATCTGGCTGTGTTTGGGCGGTGCACAAATGGCCCACCATCGTCTGGGTTTGGCTGGGGCAGACCATCATTGTAAATAAAAATTTGATCTTAACTGACTTGCATAGTTAAATAAAAAATAAAAGCCACACAACTGTCATCAAAGATTGATGCTGTGTTTAAGACAACTCTGAAATGCTGACATTTCTGACCTGTTGTAATAAGATGAGCTCTGAGTTTCACAATTAGAAAGTATCAGAATCAACCAATAGGAAGGTCCATGCAAAAAACATACAAAAAATGTTAACTCTGAGTTATCTTGAAAGCACCATTATACCAATGATTTTTATAAGTAACCCAAGATAGACCAGAGCCTGTTGTTTCCAATGGCAGCAAATTAATCATAGTGGGCCGAACAAGCAAGGCGGTGGGCAGACCCAAGCCAAGCTCTGTTAGGAGCAAACCGCACTTCCGTGTTGTCTCCGTACTACTGTACTTTTTGTTGTTACTTGGCTACCTGACAAACTCTTTCGCCCTTTAGTCTTAATAACTATTCAATCAAACTCTGTATTCAACAAGTTTACCAATGTCTTAATTTCTCCACACTTTTTAATTCATTTTTTTTCACCCCAGAAGCTTTATCTGGACATAGATCTGCAGGACGTCCTCCTGACGAAAAAAGTTAATAAGTAACATTATGCACTTCTCATTGCAGTCGCTGTACTCTTAATATACTGGATCACTATCACCTTATGGTGAGGATAGCCGAGCTGCAAGCAAGGGCTATTTAAGTGTAGGAAAGATTGATACAGCGTCTATGCCACCAGTAAATACTGGTAGTAGGGTTAATCCACCTGCACAGTCCCCGCAGCTGGACAATTTTCTCATGGCTTCTGGAAAGAAATGCTGTCAGCATGTTCAACTGGTGTCGCTCATTCAGCCGATAGAAACTTTAAACTGGTTTTCCCCGTGAAGCAAAGAGTCAGAGCCTGAGTCTTCTCAGGTCTCTCCTCCCCCTGTTATGCAGTCCGAGCCACCGAAGCCTTCCACCATTAGACATTGAAAACCCTAGCCATTTGGGACTCCATTACCCGCAATATTAGACTTCAAAATATATCATTCAACGATCATACACTGTTTACCAGGGGGCAGGGCTACTGACGTAAAGGCTAATCTGAAGATGGTGCTGGCTGAGGCCAAAACTGGTGAGTATAGATGTTATAGAGATATTGTTATCCACGTATGCACCAACGATGTTAGGATGAAACAGTCAGAGGTCACCCAGCACAACATAACTACAGCGTTTAATTTAGCTACAGCAGATTCGCACAACACAATTGCTGGTTGAAAAATGTTTCTGCCCCTCCCAAAATATAGAATTTATTGATGCAGTCGCACCTCTAAAAACCAAAAACATTTGTCAAAAGAAATTAGCACCCTGGTATACATACCCCAGCCCTGAAGCTAGCTTCCAGAAAATTAGAAGGGAAATGGTGCTCCACCAAACTGGAAGTCTTCCAAATATCAATATCGAAGAGCCCTCACTGCTGCTCAATCAGCCTACTTTTCCAACTTGATTGAGGAGAATAAAAACAATCAAATGTATTTTTGATACTGCCACAAAGCTGACTAAAAAGCAGGATTCCACAAAGTGAGGATGGCCTTCACTTCAGCAGTGATGAATTTATGAACTTTTTTGACAAAAAGATTATGATCATTAGAAAGCAAATTATGGACTCCTCTTTGAATCTGCATATTTTCTCCAAAACTCAGTTGTCCTCAGTCTGCACAGACCTGCCACGACCTAGGATCAATGGATTATAATGGCCCTATAATGGCGCCAGACCAAAGCCCTGCATCTGTCTTCATGCTCTTAGACCTTAGAGCCGCTTTTGACACCATCGATCACCACATACTTTTGGAAAGATTTTATCTGTCGGGAAGATATCAGTTTGTCTCTGTGGATGGTTTGTCCTCTGACAAAAAATAATGTTACATTTTGGTGTTCCTGAATACTTAAGTAAATAATGTATTTCTGTTTTTCATTTTTTATGAATTTGCAAACATTCTAAATACCTGTTTTTGCTTTGTCATTATGGGGTATTGTATGTAGATTGATGAGATAAAAAAAAAAAAATGTAATCAATTTTAGAACAAGGCCATGACGTAACAAAATGTGGAAAAAGACAAGGCGTCTGAATACTTTCCGAATGCACTGTATATGGACATAGGATATATGGATATAGGCCTAGTGGGTTACTGATAAATTGAATGCTGATATTTGACATCAGTCAGGGTCTCAGCAGTGAGCAATGTGAGCAGTCAGCAAAGGGTGCAAAAAGATATAGTCTGTTTTAGTATTCACACTGCATTGTTCCTATTATGGCTTTAAAAGTAAATACTGAAAAGGAAAAAAAAGAAGGAAGGATATGCCTTCCCAAAATGGATTGGAAAGACATTGCATCATAGCTTAACCCACAAATACTGTAGCCTAAGATATGTAAAATGCTGATGCTTGAACAATTCAAGTTCAAGTAGGCACCATATTTTGCTGACAGATTGTCATCATCAACTAGACATTAACATTGCACGTCCTCAGCCAGTCATGTATGTTAAAATGTGAAGAAATTTTAAAAGGGAGACAAAATTGTACTGCTGATTATTGCAAAGATTCCGTCCTGTGGATTCTCTGAACATTCACCAGCCATACTTCTGTTATGAACTAGAAGTAATTATTGTCTCTGAAGATAAAAAAAGAGTGTGGGCAAAATAAACTAGTGATAGAATGACCTTAAATATATTTCTCTCCTTTTCCAATAAAACCATTTCATCTCAGCATTTGATAAAGGGATTACTGGATTGCATTATGCAGCACTAGTCAAATCTGGATGTGGAGGTGCCAATTTGATTGCATAATTCTTGTTTCCTTTTTTGCAAACCTTGCAGTCCCCTGGAAACTAAAACTCAGCATAATACAAGATTTACTTGTGGTCTGGGAAAGCGATGGGGTTCGTCCCTCATGCCATATCCATTCACTGCAGACCTGGTAAAAAGTTGCAGACAGCACCATTACCAGCCAGAGCTGGTCGGTTCAGAACCCATTATCGCCATGAAACGCAAATGACAGAGCACATCTAGCCTGTCAGTGGATCTATTATTTGACACTAGTGGTTGTTTGATATTTCACAAGCTGAAATCCTGACCCACAATCATTAAGCCAGTCAGGGTTAATCAACAGACTCATGACTTGCCCAATTTTCTGATAAGGCCTGATTGCAGGTATGGGGTAAGTGGGTCGAGGTTAGGGAGCATATGTTGGGGCCTCTATTTTGTCTGGATGTTACAGACACATGAATGAATCACTTCAACAACCATTTAATATATACACGTAGGGGGATCTGAGAGACAACAAAGTTAACCAAATCTGCATTCCTTGGAATCCTTCAGGCACCCACTGAAACCATCTTAAGGAACCATATACACTGAGTGTACAAAACATTAGGAACCTTCCTAATATTGATACACATGCATACATAATAATCAAACAAAGTAAAGGATACTGATTTTTTTTTGCAGCAGCAATCTAAAATAAAAATGTGTCAACCGACTTCCTCCATATGAATATAATGTATGATGATCAACATAACTGTTATTAACCTGTAACATAATAAACCTGACAAAAAAATCATTGGCAACAAATTGTCAACAGACTATTAACAATGACAAACTTTTAGTAAGCCGTCATCAGCAACTATGCTCTGTTCAGCAACAAAAACATTTATTTAAAATAATCATTCTACCTTTGACTTATTTATAAACAATTATTTTATATGTGCTTACACATGTTTGCAATTGCAGAATTTGCTATATGTGATTGCCTCTTCAAAAACCCTTGACTTGATGAAGTTGATAGGATCCAAGTCTACTAAGCCATAATAAAACTCACACTTACAAAATACTGTTTCCTAAACATGGCAGAATATCTGCATGCAGAACAAAATGTGGCAAGTTTGCAGAGATGTTTTTTTAATGAAGAAAACATATTAAGATGTAAAGCAGAGTGCATTTTTTTTATCAACACTGCTGTTATCAGATCAAAGTTACAGTGGCAACGCTGTCTTTGAATGCTTAGGAGTAAGTGAGCAGATACTTAGAAGAATCCACGTCACATGTCTATTAGAGGTCACTTCTATGTCATCCTGACTATAAATAAACCACCAAACATCGATCTTTATAGATATACATGCATCTTTTATCCGACACCACATACTCTATATTTTTATATATAGAACCTCACACATCAATTAAATGAAGCAGTATAAAGTCTACAACTTAAACCAAAAAACACCTATAAATTCAACATTTCAGACTATAATGCCTGTGAAGATACCCCCTTCCTGCATCACAGACATGGAGAGAATGCGTCCTTAAATGTAAAATAAACGCCCCATGTCTCTGAAGTGCCACAGTCATGATTAATCATCTGATTTTTAATCATAAACAATCGCACTATTTGTATTGTGTGTCTCTATTTATGCATATCCCTGAAGGCATTGCCTTTAGATACTTCCTATAAAAAAGGAAACAAATCTACAAAAACAAAACAATTAAATACCTTTTAGATGCCCAGAGGAAGGCTGTGGACAGACAGATGATGTGATATATTTCTCCCCTTCATTCTTAGGCAGCTTCCTCTCTCTGCGGCTGAAAGCAAATGCTTTGAGACTCTGTGGCATATTTAATTAGAAGCAAGCTGTTTGCATTATCAGGGTGAGGATCTACCTCTCCAATCTCTTGTGAGTCAATCTTCTCCATCTCTGATTTTCTTTTATATTTATGCTGGAATATTTAATTGTAGACAAAAGGTTACTCTGGCTCCATTCCCCGCACAGGGGGAGAATAATCTGCTTTAAAAGGCTTGACATTTCAGGCTTTTCAAAAAAGCTGAAAAAATTATATCCCTGCTTTTGTTAATCAATGAAGTAGAACTCCCCTGAACAAAAGAATTAAATTGCTTGGTTGGTTTAATAAAACCAACAGAAATAGCTGCTTTCTCTTGCATTTTTGTGTGTTGGCTCACCACATGCACCCAGCACTGTAATTCCACATGATTTTGGGGCAAAACTCTAATTTCTCCACGCAGTTGGCCTTTTAAATCCTATTGAAACTACCGGCCAGTGTGTCTGCCTGGTGGAGGACAGATTCATCATTAAACCTGACTTTCACTGACTGCTGCAGGTCCACTACAATGTACAATTTCTATACTGCCCTTGCCATTGGAAAACATTGTAATTACGCAAATGACAGGGGCAATAATTAGGACCTTCAACATCACATTGTGTTGCTCCACTGTGCTCCATTCCAATGGGAAGAGGCAGAACATGTTCTATTCTATTTCAAATTGCTCACAGCAGATGTTCGGCTAAAGTTCAGTCCTATATTATAGTATTCCTTGGAGACTGACCAAGTCAGGTAAGATCCATTATGTTCTTTGTATTATGAATAAGTGTCTTTTGTAATTTGAGACTTTTGCCTTATATACAGTGCCTTGCGAAAGTATTTGGCCCCCTTGAACTTTGCGACCTTTTGCCACATTTCAGGCTTCAAACATAAAGATATAAAACTGTATTTTTTTGTGAAGAATCAAGTGGGACACAAGTGGGACACAATCATGAAGTGGAACGACATTTATTGGATATTTCAAACTTTTTTAACAAATCAAAAACTGAAAAATTGGGCGTGCAAAATTATTCAGCCCCTTTACTTTCAGTGCAGCAAACTCTCTCCAGAAGTTCAGTGAGGATCTCTGAATGATCCAATGTTGACCTAAATGACTAATGATGATAAATACAATCCACCTGTGTGTAATCAAGTCTCCGTATAAATGCACCTGCACTGTGATAGTCTCAGAGGTCTGTTAAAAGCGCAGAGAGCATCATGAAGAACAAGGAACACACCAGGCAGGTCTGAGATACTGATGTGAAGAAGTTTAAAGCCGGATTTGGATACAAAAAGATTTCCCAAGCTTTAAACATCCCAAGGAGCACTGTGCAAGCGATAATATTGAAATGGAAGGAGTATCAGACCACTGCAAATCTACCAAGACCTGGCCTTTATGGAAGAGTGGCAAGAAGAAAGCCATTTCTTAAAGATATCCATAAAAAGTGTCGTTTAAAGTTTGCCACAAGCCACCTGGGAGACACACCAAACATGTGGAAGAAGGTGCTCTGGTCAGATGAAACCAAAATTGAACCTTTTGCAACAATGCAAAACGTTATGTTTGGCGTAAAAGCAACACAGCTCATCACCCTGAACACACCATCCCCACTGTCAAACATGGTGGTTGCAGCATCATGGTTTGGGCCTGCTTTTCTTCAGCAGGGACAGGGAAGATGGTTAAAATTGATGGGAAGATGGATGGAGCCAAATACAGGACCATTCTGGAAGAAAACCTGATGGAGTCTGCAAAAGACCTGAGACTGAGACAGAGATTTGTCTTCCAACCAGACAATGACCCAAAACATAAAGCAAAATCTACAATGGAATGGTTCAAAAATAAACATATCCAGGTGTTAGAATGGCCAAGTCAAAGTCCAGACCTGAATCCAATCGAGAATCTGTGGAAAGAACTGAAAACTGCTGTTCACAAATGCTCTCCATCCAACCTCACTGAGCTCGAGCTGTTTTGCAAGGAGGAATGGGAAAAACTTTCAGTCTCTCGATGTGCAAAACTGATAGAGACATACCCCAAGCGACTTACAGCTGTAATCGCAGCAAAAGGTGGCGCTACAAAGTATTAACTTAAGGGGGCTGAATAATTTTGCACGCCCAATTTTTCAGTTTTTGATTTGTTAAAAAAGTTTGAAATATCCAATAAATGTCATTCCACTTCATGATTGTTTCCCTCTTGTTGTTGATTCTTCACAAAAAAATACAGTTTTATATCTTTATGTTTGAAGCCTGAAATGTGGAAAAAGGTCGCAAAGTTCAAGGGGGCCGAATACTTTTGCAAGGCACTGTACTGTAATGTTCCTAATGTGTGACTATTTGGCATTACATTCCTAATGCGGTGCAATATTGCTTGTTTGTACTGGACATGTATGTATCGGACATGCACCATACACTGGTCCATTGGATAAAAAAATGGATACTGAGTTAGGTGAAAAGCTTAGTCAAACACATCAAAGCAGAGTAGAAAGAAACACATTTTCTTAAAATCGTCTGTAAACAAAACAGTTTGTAAATGATAATAACACCGTTTTCAAAGCAATTCATAGTATACTGTCTTTGATAGTAATACATTTGGGAATATGTCAAGGATGATTGATAAACGTTGTGGATTGGTTTACTGTAGCATATAGATGACCTACAATGTGTTATGGAAAACACTGTATTTGGGCAATTCTCTTTTATTAATGCGTGAGCATTGTCAGGGCCAGAGATGCTGTACCGGATTGGCAACATATTTTACAGGACACAAAGTTAGATATTAACTAGGCAAGAGGTGGCCATGGCATAAATATATATGGAATTGGGGACCCTGACATTTTGCGACACTGCTGAGCGATTGAGGTTAGTCGTTACGACATGTGTTTTTAGTTTCCGACAGGCCAGAAAAACACAAGTCAAGTTAAAACATGAGGGTGGTTTGTGACTTTGTTCATCGTAGACAAGTAGCTAGTACAAAAGTTGTTTCAAGTTTTTAATAGAGGCAGATCTTAGCATAAACACATGGCGAGTTGTTATATCGATTCTACCGTAAAAGGATAGCTTACCGCATTGAAGTCTTCAGCCAAGAGCAGCAGAAGCATATTCGTTAGCTTAGCTGACTAGCAACTGTAGCATCACACTAGTGCAAATGTCTAGCTACGACTGACAGCCATACAGCTGGTGGATAACATTACTCGCCCTAGACCTCACATGCGTCAGTGCTTATTCCGCGTTCAAAACAACTAGGACTTGGAACCAGTGGTGCGTTCAAGATAACTGGAAAAAAACGCGGCAAATCCAAATTCCAAGTTGGTGAATGCATGGGGCGGCAGGTAGCCTGGTGGTCAGAGCGTTGGAACAGTACGTTAATCGAACGATTTCTAACGTAAAAATCTGTCGTTCTGCCTCTCATTGTAAATAACAATTTACAATTTATGAATTTGTTTTTAAAGTACTTGCCTAATTACATAAAGGGGGGGGGTGAAATGTATACATAGTCTGAGCAAGGGAACGTGACCATTGAGGGGATTCAATTAATCTGGCCTGGATAGGGGTTTCGCACCGGGTGGCATTTGGTTGCATTGTCTTTAGAACCGTTAAATTATATCACAAATGGGATATACACGGAGAATGACTGTGTTTTTACAAACAATAGTGATTTCCTTTTGCTAAAAACGCGTTATCTGCCTTCCGAATGAAAACGAATTTGAATATTCAAATATCTATTTTATGGAAAAGAGAATGTGTATGTTTCTGGACGATGTACCATGCTTCCTTGTCGACAACACAACCGGGAGGCGCAGATTACGTTTCGATTTGAGAAAGTATGCAACTCCCAGGCCACAGACCGGTTCCTGGCTGAGAATAATCAAATCCCCCCGCCGTTACACAGATTTTTTTTTTTTTACTTTATTTAACCAGGTAGGCTAGTGGAGAACACATTCTCATTTACAACCGCGACCTGGCCAAGATAAAGCAAAGCAGTGCGACACAAACAACAACACAGTTGCACATGGAATAAACAAGCGTTCAGTCAATAACACAATAGAAAAGGAGGAAAAAGTCTATATACAGTGTGTGCAAATGACGTGTGGAGGTAAGGCAATAAATAGGCCATAGTAGCGGAGTAATTACAATTTAGCCAATTAACACTGGAGTGATTGAGTGTAACGGATGTCAAACGGCTAGCGAGTTGACGGTGGTGCGCGCTAAATAGCGTTCAATCGGTGACGTAACTTGCTCAGACCTTGAAGTAGTGGTTCCCCTTACTGTGCAAGGGCCGTGGCTTTTGTGGAGCGATGGGTAACGATGCTTCATGGGTGACTGTTGTGTGCAGAGGGTCTTTGGTTTGAGCCGGGGTATGGGCGAGGGGACGGTCTAAAGTTATACGGTTACATGAGCAGATGATGATGTGCAAGTAGAAATACTGGTGTGCAAAAGAGCAGAAAAGTAAATAAAAACAATATGGGGATGATGTAGGTAGATTGGGTGGGCTATTTACAGATGGGCTATGTACAACTGCAGCAATCAGTTGGCTGATGTTTAAAGTTAGTGAGGGAAATATAAGTCTCCAGCTTCAGCAATTTTTTTGCAATTCGTTCCAGTTATTGGCAGCAGAGTACTGGAAAGGAAAGACGGCCAAAGGAGGTTTTGGCTCTGGGAATGACCAGTGAGATATACCTGCTGGAGCGCTTGCTACGGGTGGGTGTTGTTATCATGTCCAGTGAGCTGAGATAAGGCTGAGCTTTACCTAGCATTGACTTATAGATGACCTGGAGCCAGTGGGTCTGGCGACGAATATGTAGCGAGGGCCAGCCGACTAGAGCATACAGGTCGCAGTGGTGGGTGGTATAAGGGGCTTTGATGACAAAACGGATGGCACTGTGATAGACTGAATCTAGTTTGCTGAGTAGAGTGTTGGAAGCTATTTTGTAAATGACATCGCCGAGGTTGAGGATCAGTAGGATAGTCAGTTTTACGAGGGTATGTTTGGCGGCGTGAGTGAAGGAGGCTTTGTTGCGAAATAGGAAGCCGATTCTAGATTTAATTTTGGAGATGTTTAATATGAGTCTGGAAGGAGAGTTTACAGTCTAGCCAGAAACCTAGGTATTTGTAGTTGTCCACATATTCATACTCAGAACTGTCCAGAGTAGTGATGCTCGTCAGGCGAACGGTTGAAAAGCATGCATTTGGTTTTACTCGCGTTTAAGAGCAGTTAGAGGCCACAGAAGGAGTGTTGTATGGCATTGAAGCTCATTTGGAGGCTAGTTAACAGTGTCCAAAGAAGGGCCAGATGTATACAGAATGGTGTCGTCTGCGTAGAGGTGGAATCACCCGCAGCAAGAGAGACATCGTTGATATACAAAGAGAAAAGAGTCGGCCCGAGAATTGAACCCTATGGTTCCCCCATAGACTGCTAGTCAGGACAACAGGCCCTCCGATTTTACACACTGAACTCTGTCTGAGAAGTAGTTGGTGAACCAGGCGAGGCAGTCATTTGAGAAACCAAGGCTTTTGAGTCTGCCAATAAGAATACGGTGGTCGACAGAGTCGGAAGCCTTGGCCGGGTCGATGAAGACGGCTGCACAGTACCGTCTTTTATCGATGGCGGTTATATCATTTAGTACCTTGAGCGTGGCTGAGGTGCACCTGTGACCAGCTCGGAAACCGGATTGCACAGTGGAGAAGGTACGGTGGGATTCGAAATGGTCAGTGATCTGTTTATTAACTTGGCTTTCGAAGACTAGAATGGCAGGGCAGGATGGATATAGGTCTATAACAGTTTGGGTCTAGTGTCACCCCCTTTGAAGAGGGGGATGACCGCGGCAGCTTTCCAATCTTTAGGGATCTCGGACAATACTAAAGAGGTTGAACAAACTGATAAATAGGGGTTGCAACAATGGCGGCAGATTATTTTAGAAAGAGAGGGTCCAGATTGTCTAGCCCAGCTGAAGCTTTTTGTGCATATGGAACAATTCTGCTATTTCTTTCATTCTTATTTCAGCTAATGAAACCAACACTTTAGATGTCGCATTTATATTTTCGTTCGGTTTAAAACTTTTGAGTTGAATAAAACTTATGGACGATTTTGTGACACTAAAATGGTACTTCTTGATTCAGGTCGCTAGGCCATGAAACCCCAAATGAAGCAAGCTATGCAGTTTTCCCAAATCAGTAAGATTTTATGGGCTTTCACACATGTGTTGTTTACCAAGTCCGTTCCAGTGGTCCTCCCTGGGTGCACTTTTTGGATTCAAATAACCAACTCATCAAGCTTTGATTATTTGAATCAGCTGTGTCCTTCTAGGGCAAAAACCAAAACGCGCAACCAGTGGGGCCTCAGGACCAAGTTTGGGAAACCTTGCTCTACAAGACACTATGGCATTACACGCATGTGGTACAATTGTAACGGTCTTGTTGCATGCTTTTCTAGAAGTCGGGTATTGTACATTTCACTGGGTGTGTGATACAATAAAGTCCATTTGCCTAATGAATCATATTTTTGTTCCCTGTCCCACAGCTAACAAGATCAGAGAAGCCCACAGAAAACTGATGATTCTAAATCACCCCGACAGAGGGTTGAGGAACGAGTAAAACTCTTTCCAAACAATGATGTACTTTTATATAGTCATTCAGCTTGTACAATGTAATTTGAATCACAATTGCATGTTTTTTTGCAGGTGGATCACTAAATCAATAGTTCACTTTGTACTTGGTTGGGCCCAGGGGTTTTCTTATTCACCGTACCCAAATAAATCATACATTAAAAGAGACTAGTTTTGCTCTGTACTTCACTCATTCTCAGGACAAAAAAGGTCAACCTGACAAGACAAATGGTTTTATTTAAGAACTACTGGCATACAAAACATATTGCACATCAACAACCCGAATGATCATTCAAAAAGACAAAACAGTTTACCGAACCAAAATCTGGAAATTGACCTCAGTCCAAATTGTCACCTGCATAAAAAACGGTCGTTCCACCAGTTTAGTGTTAACAGCTTATTAAATAGTGTACATTTGTAAATAAAAAAAGAATAAAGCTCCTTCGAGACAAGTTACTGCCACCATCATTCCAGCCTCTGGTGGGTACATAAAAAAATGGGACAAGAACATTGACAGACCTGTTTCCAGCTTTTTTTCTTATGGGAAATAAATTCCAATTCAGTGCAAAACGTTTTTGTTTTTTTTACCTCCGACTGCATTTCTTAGTCTGAAGTGATTGTATATTAAAATGTGAAAAAATAAAAATCAGCCAAAGCTCCTTAACAAATATTAGGATAACTAGATTCTTTCACCTTTGTCATCATTTTTTTACTACAGCCAGGCAACTATGTTAAATCTACTCAAGGCACAACATCTGATAATGTACTTGAAACATGCTTTTTCATGTCTCGGTTCAGTGCTAAATCTCCCCCTCTGTGTCCCATGGTTAGGGAATTGAAAAGTGCAGTAGAGAATCTGGAAGTCCATATATCTATCTTTGGCAAGCTTGTACAATAACTATTGTACGAATGTAGTACAATTAATAGGTCCGTAGATTAGGAGACACTATTCAGGACAGGCTGCTAGTCACTGTTCCCTTGGTAACAGACTTTGGCAGCCCTTTGTGGAAGCTCTGCCTAGTTCGTCACCTCTTCCATTGCCTGTCTATGCTGATGTGGAGAGGCTGTGCTCTGCAATACACTCAAAATGTCCCTGCAGGACACAGACAAGTAGAAATGGTTACAGAAGCTTGACTTAATGTACCAAAGGCATACAATGCTAGAAATTTAAACCAGCCTAGTGGCAATTTCACATACTGTAGATTCCATGGACTATGCCCCTGAAGTACATCAAGCCAAGAGAAAGAAATGTACATTCTTATTGCAAGTTTCCGTACACTACCATGGTTCTTTCTCCCCATCACTTGTTTCAGCCAGCTTGTATGTATCAAGCATCTCAGATTAGGCGTGCCAATTTGCATTTTACATCACATTGAATAAGATTGAAGACCTGATCCTAGATCAGCACTCTTACTCTGAGACGCTTGATACATACGGGCCCTGAAGTCAGATTTGTAGAATTATTTCAAACATACCAGTTCATCTATCTGCTTTGTGATTCAGCCCGGGATCTGCAAAACAAAGAATGTTAGAACCACTTGCATTGGTAATGAAATAAACTAGATCATCATAGCTAATGCTAGGGAAAGGAGGATGCCTAGTCAGTTGTACAGAAATGCATTCAAATGAAATGTGTCTTCCGCATTTAACCCAACCCCTCTGAATCAGAAAAATAGCTTACATTGTGATAACACTGAAAGAATGTGGTTAAAAATAACTAGAAAGCAGTCCAAGGAATGCAAGTGAGAAATACAGGCAAGCAGTATCAAATCCCAAAAAATAAACAGACCTTAATTGATAGGCAACAAGTAGCAGTCATATTAGTGAATTTAAGTGGGAACATTTAAAAACAATGGGACTTCTTGGTGGCATGCCTTTTCTAGGTGTCTATTCAGCTTCAAATTGAGAAATCTGGTAAACAAACTACAGGCCCGTTCCCCACCTTTCCTCTGGTGGGCGAACAGTGTCTTCTGCTACGTTTATGCAGCTGTGGTTTAGCTTTTGAGTTATCTATGTGGGGGAAGAGTTTGTGCAGAGCCCTCGGAGTGAATTTCATGAGGATTGACTTGGGATTGGTGTCAATGTGTGTAATTCTAACCTTTTTAGTCACTGAATTGTCCACCGTCTTCTGTAACATGAAATAATTGTATTTTCGAATGCTTATGGGAGTATGTTTGTTGTTGAATCCGATTGGATCCCAGGGCTTGTGATTTTTACTCAGACACTTCTATCCGGAGGGATTGAAGAAGTTTGTGGATGGTACTGATTGAGATGGTAAAAGTCACAACACAAATGTTTAAATACCATTGATGACGGTCCTTAAATCAAGTCATCACTGCGAGGACATGGTGATGCAGGACTTACCAAGGCAATTCTCACCGAGGGAAGCTTTGTCCGATTCGCTCATGCCATCAATGGCTGTTGTGTCCTCGTCGAGGTGGCGGTTTGTGTTGAGGTTGGAGTCGACCGTCTGGCCTGTCTCGGTGTTGTCAAGCACACTGTATGGGTTGCCATCACGATCCTTTAGAGCTGCAAAGTTGACAAATAGTTTAATATCTAGTTTTAGAGGAACAATTCATAGACCTATTCACATGATCATGATAAACATAGGGGATAATGCAAATCATGTTTAATGTCATCAGCATGTGCATGACCCATCAATTGGGTCTGCAGCCATAGCGGTGTTGGAGGCTCCTCTCCCTGCCACTGGGTCCTCTCCCCCTCCTTTGACCAGCTCTCCTGCTGTCGCTCTGTGGCTGGGTACCCCTCTCCGGTTCCTCTCCCGCCAGGGACCAGTCAATCAGCTCCTCCTTCCGCTCTGAGTCAGTCTCAGTCATTGGATTGCTCAGAGTTTGTGCCTGAAAGTCAAACATATCTTTTTAATACCAGATGACTGATAACTTCCTGTTGGGCTATAGCATTATGTCCCAATATCAATATTACCTTCCCTAGATTGTGTCTTGCAACTTTCGATTGACTACCCAATTGTCATAGTTGAGTAAAGAAACCAGACGGCACCATCTTGTTTTTTTTGTATTTATGGATAGCCAGGGGCTAACACTCATTCACAAATGAAACATTTGTGTTTAGTGAGTCCGCAAGATCAGAGGCAGTAGAGATGACCAGGGAGATTCTCCTGATAAAGAGTCTGAATTGGACCATTTTCCTGTCCTGCTAAGCATTCAAAATGTAACATGTACTTTTGGGTGTTAAAAGTAAAAAGTACAATATTTTCTTTAGGAATGTAGTGAAGTAGAACTTTAAATTATTTTTAGGGTTAAACCCCTGCTGATAGGTGTTGAAAAATGTCTTGGGAGAATCTACAAAATGTCTGTTCGGTATCATTGTGAACATGACGCTCACCATAGCCGGAGGTGTAGTTGGGGCCTCTGCCAGTGTAGAAGCGGCTGGTATTCACAGAGGTAGCAGCCACACTGTCGTCTGTGGTGTAGCTCTTGTCCTTGTCTGCTGGGTGGCCAGATGAAGGCCTTTGGCCCATCCCAATCAGCTTCAGCTGCTCATCTATCTGCAGTCTCTCCATACGCAGTAGCTCTACCTCCTGCAGACAGCAACAGGCAAACTCATCCCACACAGACTATAAAAAGGGCCTACAGCCCTGACTGAGACCATTAGGAGTTTGTTACTAGATTAATGCTTACGTTCAGGTAGGCGATGTGGTACTCCAGAACCACCTGGGCATTCCCTATGTTCTCCTTAGTGCCGACAAAGGTAAACGGGACCATTCCCTGTGTCAGCACATCACAAATAAAATGATGTTATTATGGGTGAAGTGTTTCCGTGACAATACTGATCACTTGGTCTACTAAGTGAGCTGGAAAGTAGTTTTTTTTTAAGTAAGGGCTTACTTTTTGACGTGGCTGTGTGTTGTCCTTGTCCCCCTCAATCCTTACTCTCACCACCCCAGACTTGTCAATGATCTCCTGAATGACCTTTCCGTTCTTGCCAATTACCTTGCCTGAAGAAAAAAATAAGAACCCATAAGGCACTTGTGTGAAGAGGTGCACACCCACAAATGTCTTGCTTTATGGAAGTATCAACTCCTACTTGATACATACCGACCAAGTTCCTTGGGATCTGAACAGAATCTTCGAGAAACTCCAGATAATTCCTTGCCTTCTTAACCGCCTCCTCATTCTTAGAAGAAGAATATAATAGCTTTAAGAGACAAATGTCTTGGTGGTACATACACCGTCTATAGCTCACTCATAACAAAGTCTCATATCAAAAGCATCAGCACACCTTTCCGTAAATTATGAAAGTCCCACTCCCTTCATCCAGCTCAATAGCAGTGATTCCAGGCACTTTTCTGGCTTGTTGAATGTTGCTGCCATGGCTTCCAATGGCAAGGCCCATGAGGTCCACCCTGACTGTAAACTCCTCTTGGAAAGCGGATGCCAGTTGCTTTGTACTCTAGAGAGAGAAGAGATCATGTGCATGATTGAGATTTGTCTATGACAATCCGGTTTAAACTATTTCTGCAAGGATGCAGTTGTGATAATCATCCTTACCTCCAGTTGTTTAGTGGCCTCCTCATTTCGGGACAGGAGCATGAGCTTAGTGTGAATGCTCCTCAAGTGCATGTCACTGAGCAAAGACACTCGCTTAACTGTGGCTTCATTTATAGACTGCAGGGAAACAAGAATATAAACGTAAAAAAATTGTCTAGACATTCCTTGTTCTACACAAAACTGCTGGTTCTGAAGGAGGAGTGGCAGACAGACTTATATGGACTTACTAGTACGACCAAGTTACTCGTTTCTGGACAGTAGACAATCCGACAAGCTCCCACTGCCTTTTTGAAATCTTTATGCGCTTGTTCACTTTCGCACCTAAAGTAAAATAAACTATAATCAAATTCTGAACTCTAATGCATGTAAATAAAAACCAACAAATTACTAGCCTATATCCCAATCAGAAACTACTTTTAAATAAAAGGTACATACACTGCTTTCAGATCGCCAGGAACTGGGACTGTGCATTTGAAGAAGGAGCTCTTTGACACCACCTTGTTGACATTCACAGGCCGGACGTTCAAAGGTGACTATTTCATTGTACGTGGCATCACAGGCAGCATACTCGATCACATAGAACTACACAGTAAATACAACACAGGTTACATTTGTGTTGCATGAAACTGATAAACGTAATATCAGGATGAGGAAATCACAGGAAAACATTACAGAAACATCCTTTCGCAAATGACATTCTGGGACCAGTGAAATTGTAACCACAGATAACTACTCACATCTCCCTTCATCATGCGCACTTTGGCAAGCCACCAGCCACATGGCTCCTGCTTATTGGCCCGGGAAAAGATCTGGTAGAAAGAGGGAGAGAATTCTTAATTAGATATTCTGAGGAAAAAGTGTCTTAAATCTAAGAAGATAGGCAGTTCTCACCTCCACCTCTTCTCCCTCCCCGATGTCCTTTATACCGTCGGCTGGAGGTGGCATCCGCACATCACTAAAGTGAACTTGTCTCTCAGGTTGCCAACTTTATTAAAAGACAATTTAGCTTTTTTTTTTTTTTAACATGTAAATGGCATGCTATTAGAATCTATAACATTCCCTTTACATCAAACAGAGATTTGGTTGTAAAAAAGCTAAATTCTCCTTTAATAACAAACATTTAGATAAGTATCATAAAGTTATGCCCATCAACAAAATTATACCACCATCATTCCAACAGAGGACTACAAAATACACTACAACCCCAGAAGAACCTATGAAAACTTACTTGTTCTCAAAGACAATAGTGAGTGAATCATCATGGACATCTTTGACAAATCCCTAGAGAAAGATCAGCCATGGGTTAAGTTCAGAAGTACTCCGCCACTCCACCCAGAAAATAAAAAGTTACTGGCATAGCTAGGGAATATCAACATACAACACTTTAGTATAGGCCAGGGATTCTTAAAACCTTCAGCTCAAGACTCAAAAGTGAAATTGTCCATCCTCCCATGACCCAAATCGTCCTCCAAAAACCCAAATTAAGAAGATCTATTCTCATAACTCGCGACCCACCTCTCACATGCCCAGGGCCCACTTTTGGTCCAAACCCATAGTTTAAGAAACCCTGGTATAGGCTGCTGTGGTATTCTAGCCCAGAGTTTCTAGATCTGAGTGGAACTCGGGTCTAGTCTTATAACATATATCCCTCCTTGCGATATATATTTGCCTATCTGACACTTTTCCCACATCCAAGTAAGGCTTGTCGATATGGCCATATCTATTTTTTTTTCCTTCAAATTTATAGGTGATTCACAATATATACACTGCATGACCAAAAATATGTGGACACCTGCTCGTCGAACATCTCATTCCAAAATCATGGGCATTAATATGGAGTTGGTCCCCCCTTTGCTGCTATAACAGCCTCCACTCTTCTGGAAAGGCTTCCCACTAGATGTTGGAACATTGCTGTGGGGACTTGCTTCCATTCAGCCACTCAGGGCGATTAGGCCTGGCTTGCAGTCTGCGTTCCAATTCATTCCAAAGGTGTTTGATGCGGTTGAGTTTAGAGCTCTGTGCAGGCCAGTTCTTCCACACCAATCTCGACAAACCATTTCTGTATGGACCTAGTTTTGTGCACGGGGGAATTGTCATGCTGAAACAGGAAAGGGCCTTCCCCAAACTGTTGCCACAAAGTTGTGGCTTAAATAGCTGAATCCAGGAATTTAAAGGGGTGTCCACATACTTTTGTGTATAGTGTACATTCTTGAATGAAAGAAAGACTTTTCAGCTAGCTGGCTACCTACCTAACAATACGTTTCCCTATTCAGAGTTAACAGAGGAGCAAATTAAAACATTAATGAGCTGGCTATAATTGAACAATTAATTGAACAAACTTTTAAAAGATGCACAATGCAGAAAATTTGCCACTATTTCCTGGTTGCTAAAATTCTAATAGTTCACCCAATTTCAGTTTGACAAAACCAGCACATATCGTGTAGAGAATCATTGTACCATCTAAACCGCTGTGAAATATATTTCCCATAACAAAATATTGTATTTTCAGCTGGTGTACAAAACCAGAAGTAAACATACGAATGGAAAGTATAGAAACAGAGCACAAACTCAGCAAAAAAAAGAAACATCCTCTCACTGTCAACTGTTTATTTTCAGCAAACTTGACGTGTAAATAATTGTATGAACATAAGATTCAACACCAGACATAAACTAAAAAAGTTCCACAGATATGCGACTGAAATGGAATAATGTGTCCCTGAACAAAAGGGGGGTAAGCGTCAGTATATGGTGTGGCCACCAGCTCCATTAAGTACTGCAGTGCATCTCCTCCTCATGGACCGCACCAGATTTGCCCGTTCTTGCTGTGAGATGTTACCCCACTCTTCCACCAAGGCACCTGCAAGTTTCCAGACATTTCTGGGGGTATTTCATTATTGAGATCTGGGCTCTTCGCTGGCCATCGCAGAACACTGACATTCCTGTCTTGCAGGATATCACGCACAGAATGAGCAGTATAACTGGTGGCATTGTCATGCTGGAGGGTCATGTCAGGATGAGCCTGCAGGAAGGGTACCACATGAGGGAGGAGGATGTCTTGCCTGCAATGACAACAAGCTCAGTCCAATGATGCTGTGAAACACCACCCTAGACCATGACGGACCCTCCACCTCCAAATCGATTCCATTCCAGAGTACAGGCCACGGTGTAACGCTCATTCCTTTGACAATAAACGCAAATCCGACCATCACCCCCGGTAAGAAGAGCACTTTTTGCCAGTCCTGTCTGGTCCAGCGACGGTGGGTTTGTGCCCATGGGCAACGTTGTTGCCGGTGATGTCCTGCCTTACAATAGGCCTACAAGCCCTCAGTCCAGCCTCTCTCAGCCTATTGCAGACAGTCTGAGCACTGATGGAGGGATTGTGCGTTCCTGGTGTAACTCGGGCAGTTGTTGCCATCCTGTACCTGTCCAGCAGGTGTGATGTTCAGATGTACCAATCCTGTGCAGGTGTTGTTACACGTGGTCTGCCACTGCAAGGACTGCCTCAGGCATCTCACAGTACGGACATTGCAATTTATTGCCCTGGCCACATATGCAGTCCTCATGCCTCCTTGCAGCATGCCTAAGGCACGTTCACGCAGATGAGCAGGGACCCTGGGCATCTTTATTTTTGTGTTTTTCAGTGTCAGTAGAAAGGCCTCTTTAGTGTCATAATTTTTCATAACTGTGACCTTAATTGCCTACCATCTGTAAGTTGTTAGTGTCTTAATGACCGTTCCACGGGTGCATGTTCATTCATTGTTTATGGTTCATTGAACAAACACGGGAAACAGTGTTTAAACTCTTTACAATGAAGTTATGTTAAATTATTTGGATTTTTACTTATTATCTTTGAAAGACAGGGTCCTTGCTGAGTTTAGAACATATCTACCGCTTCTTAGGCTTGAAATGAGAATGACAGATCTATAACCCACTTCTCTGAATTTCGTGAAGTCGCCCAAAGTTACATATTACAGCTTAAACTTTCAAATTGTTTGATTTCTAACGCATATGGTTAGCACATATACATTTAGTGTGTAGCAGGTAATGAAGTTAGCCAGATCAATAATCTGATTCAAGACGAGCAAAGCCAAGGTGCAACCGAACCTGATTAGCTAGCTAAATTGCCTACCTACCGTTAGCCAGTTGATAATGCTAGCCAGGTAATTACGTTAGCTAACATTGAGAAATGTTTTTAATAGCTGGCTAATTCAACAGAACGCTAATAGTGTACTCCTCGAAGACAAACGGGTTGTGAATAGGTCGCTTGCAAGAAAAAGTGAGACTAGCTGCCAACTATATTTGGTCTTGAAGTTAACGTCGCTAACGTTAGCTTACCCAGCCAACCGTCATTAGACATGTTGAAAACACAAGTCTATAGCTTAGTGTATGTTGTTGGTTTACGTTTATGAACTATAGTAGGGAACTGATGTGTGTGCCATGCTTTATAAACATGATCACGGTTAGTTTACATCAATATTATACATGGATTTACCTTATAATAAGCTCCGTTGGAGCCACGGACCTCCACAGTCAGTTCCTCCATGTTGGCCATGCAATGCATGCCGGGGTTATTGAAGTGTCTAAACAATTGGGGTAACTACTTGCAAGTACACGCATAGGCCAAGTTGAATGGCACATACTTAATTTTTTTAATTTCACCTTTATTTAACCAGGTAGGCTAGTTGAAAACAAGTTTTCATTTACAACAGCGACCTGGCCAAGATAAAGCAAAGCAGTGCGACACAAACAACACAGAGTTACACATGGAATAAACATACATACAGTCAATAATACAATAGAAAAAGTATATATACAGTGTGTGCAAATGAGGTAGGATAAGGGATGTAAGGCAATAAATAGGCCATAGTGGCAAAATAATTACAATATAGCAATTAAACACTGGAGTGATAGATGTGCAGAAGATGAGTGTGCAAGTAGAGATAACTGGGGTGCAAAGGAGCAAAATAAATAACCATATGGGGATGACGTAGTTGGATGGGCTATGTACAGATGCAGTGATCTGTGAGCTGCTCTGACAGCTGGTGCTTAAAGTTAGTGAGGGAGATATGAGTCTCCAGCTTCAGTGATTTTTGCAGTTCTTTCCAGTCATTGGCAGCAGAGAACTGGAAGGAAAGGTGGCCAAAAGAGGAATTGGCTTTGGGGGTGACCAGTGAAATATACCTGCTGGAGCGTGTGCTACGGCTGGGTGCTGCTATGGTGACCAGTGAGCTGAGATAAGGCGGGGCTTTACCTAGCAAAGACTTAAAGATGACCTGGAGCCAGTGGGTTTGGCGATGAATATGAGGCGATGTGGTGGGTAGTATATGGGGCTTTGGTGTCAAAATGGATGGCACTGTGATAGACTGCATCCAATTTGCTGAGTAGAGTGTTGGAAGCTATTTTGTAAATGTCATCGCCGAAGTCAAGGATCGGTAGGACAGTCAGTTTTACGAGGGTATGTTTGGCAGCATGAGTGAAGGATGCTTTGTTGCGAAATAAGAAGCCAATTCTAGATTTAATTTTGGATTGGAGATGCTTAATGTGAATCTGGAAGAAGTGTTTACAGTCTAACCAAACACCTAGGTATTTGTCGTTGTCCACATATTCTAAGTCAGAACCGTCCAGAGTAGTGATGCTGGACAGGCGGGCAGGTGTGTGTAGCGATCAGTTGAAGAGCATGCATTTAGTTTTACTTGCAATTAAGAGCAGTTGGAGGCCATGGAATGAGAGTTGTATGGCATTGAAGCTCATCTGGAGAATATGATTGTTATATCTCAAGATTAAGAAAAACCAAACAAGATTGTAACTGTCCATAACATATGCCTAAATGTACCAGGTGTAGTTAGCTAAATAGAAACATATGAGAATAATGTGACACACACACATATATTATATATACAGTGGGGCAAAAGAGTATTTAGTCAGCCACCAATTGTGCAAGTTCTCCCACTTAAAAAGATGAGGCCTGTAATTTTCATCATAGGTACACTTCAACTATGACAGACAAAATGAGAAAAAATCCAGAAAATTACATTGTAGGATTTTTAATTAATTTATTTGCAAATTATGGTGGAAAATAAGTATTTGGTCACCTACAAACAAGCAAGATTTCTGGCTCTCACAGACCTGTAACTTCTTCTTTAAGAGGCTCCTCTGTCCTCCACTCGTTACCTGTATTAATGGCACCTGTTTGAACTTGTTATCAGTATAAAAGACACCTGTCCACAACCTGAAACAGTCACACTCCAAACTCCACTATGGCCCAGACCAAAGAGCTGTCAAAGGACACCAGAAACAAAATTGTAGACCTGCACCAGGCTAGGAAGACTCTGCAATAGGTAAGCAGCTTGGTTTGAAGAAATCAACTGTGGGAGCAATTATTACGAAATGGAAGACATACAAGACCACTGATAATCTCCCTCGATCTGGGGCTCCAAGCAAGATCTCACCCCGTGGGGTCAAAATGATCACAAGAACGGTGAGCAAAAATCCCAGAAGCACACGGGGGGACCTAGTGAATGACCTGCAGAGAGCTGGGACCAAAGTAACAAAGCCTACCATCAGTAACACACTACGCCGCCAGGGACTCAAATCCTGCAGTGCCAGACGTGTCCCCCTGCTTAAGCCAGTACATGTCCAGGCCCGTCTGAAGTTTGCTAGAGAGCATTTGGATGATCCAGAAGAAGATTGGGAGAATGTCATATGTTTAGATGAAACCAAAATAGAACTTTTTGGTAAAAACTCAACTTGTCGTGTTTGGAGGACAAAGAATGCTGAGTTGCATCAAAAGAACACCATACCTACTGTGAAGCATGGGGGTGGAAACATCATGCTTTGGGGCTGTTTTTTGCAAAGGGACCAGGACGACTGATCTGTGTAAAGGAAAGAGTGAATGGGGCCATGTTTCGTGAGATTTTGAGTGAAAACCTCCTTCCATCAGCAAGGGCATTGTAGATGAAACGTGGTGGGGTCTTTCAGCATGACAATGATCCCAAACACACCGCCCGGGCAACGAAGGAGTGGCTTCGTAAGAAGCATTTCAAGGTCCTGGAGTGGCCTAGCCAGTCTCCAGATCTCAACCCCATATAAAATCTTTGGAGGAAGTTGAAAGTCTGTGTTGCCCAGCAACAGCCCCAAAACATCACTGCTCTAGAGGAGATCTGCATGGAGGAATGGGCCAAAATACTAGCAACATTGTGTGAAAACCTTGTGAAGACTTACAGAAAATGTTTGACCTCTGTCATTGCCAACAAAGGGTATATAACAAAGTATTGAGATAAACTTTTGTTATTGACCAAATACATATTTTCCACCATAATTTGCAAATAAATTCATAAAAATATCCTACAATGTGATTTTCTGGATTTTTTTTTCTCATTTTGTCTGTCATAGTTGAAGTGTACCTATGATGAAAATTACAGGCCTCTCATCTTTTTAAGTAGGAGAACTTGCACAATTGGTGGCTGACTAAATACTTTTTTTGCCTCAAGGTATGATGCATTTTAGAAATTAGGAGGTTCATCATCAGCATTGCTATCAGAGGATAAAGATGATGACCACACTGAAATGGTCTTCTGACAGTTGTCCTCAATCTATTGACAGGGACATAAGCAATTAAAAGCTTGTGATTCAAAAGGAATGTGTTTTTGTGTCACTCATCATGGTAAGCCTATTCAGCTGTAAATGTTGTAATGAAGCTGGAACTGAATCAAACACACTGCTGAATGTTGTTCCTGGGCCATAATGAAGGACATTCTAGTAGAGTTCAGACAACCTGATAGGGTTGTCTGAGATGATACCAGTATCAGGATGCCACTATACTCAATCTTCCATGGTAAAAAAATGTATCAGCATATCGATTGCGCAACCAGGGCTGGCAAAACCTTGGATCATTGCTATTCTAAATTCCGCGACGCATATAAGGCCCTGCCCCGCCCTCCTTTCGGAAAAGCTGACCACGACTCCATTTTGTTGATCCCTGCCTACAGACAGAAACTAAAACAAGAAGCTCCCACGCTGAGGTCTGTCAGAGGTATGTGGCAGGGTCTACAGTCAATCACGGATTACAAAAAGAAAACCAGCCCCGTCACGGACCAGGATGTCTTGCTCCCAGGCAGACTAAATAACTTTTTTGCCCGCTTTGAGGACAATACAGTGCCACTGACACGGCCTGCAACGAAAACATGCGGACTCTCCTTCACTGCAGCCGAGGTGAGTAAAACATTTAAACGTGTTAACCCTCGCAAGGCTGCAGGCCCAGACGGCATCCCCAGCCGCGCCCTCAGAGCATGCGCAGACCAGCTGGCTGGTGTGTTTACGGACATATTCAATCAATCCCTATACCAGTCTGCTGTTCCCACATGCTTCAAGAGGGCCACCATTGTTCCTGTTCCCAAGAAAGCTAAGGTAACTAAGCTAAACGACTACCGCCCCGTAGCACTCACTTCCGTCATCATGAAGTGCTTTGAGAGACTAGTCAAGGACCATATCACCTCCACCCTACCTGACACCCTAGACCCACTCCAATTTGCTTACCGCCCAAATAGGTCCACAGACGATGCAATCTCAACCACAATGCACACTGCCCTAACCCATCTGGACAAGAGGAATACCCATTGTTAGAATGCTGTTCATCGACTACAGCTCGGCATTTAACACCATAGTACCCTCCAAGCTCGTCATCAAGCTCGAGACCCTGGGTCTCGACCCCGCCCTGTGCAACTGGGTACTGGACTTCCTGACGGGCCGCCCCCAGGTGGTGAGGGTAGGCAACAACATCTCCACCCCGCTGATCCTCAACACTGGGGCCCCACAAGGGTGCGTTCTGAGCCCTCCTGTACTCCCTGTTCACCCACGACTGCGTGACCACACACGCCTCCAACTCAATCATCAAGTTTGCGGACGACACAACAGTGGTAGGCTTGATTACCAACAATGACGAGACGGCCTACAGGGAGGAGGTGAGGGCCCTCGGAGTGTGGTGTCAGGAAAATAACCTCACACTCAATGTCAACAAAACTAAGGAGATTATTGTGGACTTCAGGAAACAGCAGAGGGAACACCCCCCTATCCACATCAATGCAACAGTAGTGGAGAGGGCAGTAAGTTTTAAGTTCCTCGGCATACACATCACAGACAAACTGAATTGGTCCACCCACACAGACAGCATCGTGAAGAAGGCGCAGCAGCGGCTCTTCAACCTCAGGAGGCTGAAGAAATTCGGCTTGTCACCAGAAGCACTCACAAACTTCAACAGATGCACAATCGAGAGCATCCTGGCGGGCTGTATCACCGCCTGGTACGGCAACTGCTCCACCCACAACCGTAAGGCTCTCCAGAGGGTAGTGAGGTCTGCACAATGCATCACCGGGGGCAAACTACCTGCCCTCCAGGACACCTACACCACCCGATGTTACAGGAAGGCCATAAAGATCATCAAGGACAATAACCACCCGAGCCACTGCCTGTTCACCCCGCTATCATCCAGAAGGCGAGGTCAGTACAGGTGCATCAAAGCTGGGACGGAGAGACTGAAAAACAGCTTCTATCTCAAGGCCATCAGACTGTTAAACATCCACCACTAACATTGAGTGGCTGCTGCCAACACTGACTCAACTCCAGCCACTTTAATAATGGGAATTGATGGGAAATTATGTAAAATATATCACTAGCCACTTTAAACAATGCTACTTAATATAATGTTTAAATACCCTACATTATTCATCTCATACGTATACGTATATACTATACTCTATATCATCTACCGCATCTTTATGTAATACATGTATCACTAGCCACTTTAACTATGCCACTTTGTTTACATACTCATCTCATATGTATATACTGTACTCGAGACCATCTACTGTATCTTGCCTATGCTGCTCTGTACCATCACTCATTCATATATCTTTATGTACATATTCTTTATCCCCTTACACTTGTGTGTATAAGACAGTAGTTTTGGAATTGTTAGTTAGATTACTTGTTGATTATTACTGCATTGTCGGAACTAGAAGCACAAGCATTTCGCTACGATCACATTAACATCTGCTAACCATGTGTATGTGACAAATAAAATTTGATTTGATTTGAAAAAGAAAAACTCAACTCTATTCTCCTTTAAAAACCTGCTGTATGTAAAATATTTTGTGATATAGCTTGGAAAAATAAACAAATGTGACTATACGTGACAACAGAGCGAGGACTGCTTCATGTTTTGGTTTCTTGCCACAATACTAGATAGTGGTATCATGACAACATAGCCTAAAGATTCAGACCTTACAGTCACTGTAATTACATTTTCCCAGTAAGGTCTGAAATGCAGGCTGCCGTGATCAGGATACTGCGGATATCATGCTATGCTAGCTAATGCTAAAGCAACCTATTGGATTCGATGACACCTTCGGTAGCTACTCAACCCATCCCTAGGCGTGACATTTTCACGGAATGTTAACTGGAGGAAACAAATCAAAACACATTTTTATTTTAATTAAAGTGTTGTCTCCCAGTGCATAAACAATGTTATTTTCATAGTGCGTGTTTCCCAGTGTGGAGTTGATGGAATGTGATCGATCCCATGCAATGGTTTAAATCTAATAATTTATATATACACTAGATGACACAAAGGGGCTGCTGTTTTGAAGCCACCGCACCTCCATCTTGGCACTCCTCCACCAATGAATAACAATATTTTGGAAGCTATATAAATGCATTTCTTAAATGTCTAAATGTGTTTTTGCTGCTTTTATTCTATTATTACAGACACATTTATGCATACTTTTACATTATATGATGTGAGCTAAACATATATTTGAAAACGATGTCCTGAAAAAACCTCTATGGGATGGGTCCTCCTCCCAGGACATAGACATGTCTTATATGGGCAGAAAGCTTAAATTCTTATTAATCTAACTGCACTATCCAATTTACAGTAGCTATTACAGTGAAAAAAAATACAGTGCTATTGTTTGGGGATAGAGCACAACAACAAAAAGCTTTCATCACGGCAACTGGTTTGATACATTCACCTTCAGAATGGATCAAAGTACAGAAAGATCCTTGATGAAAACCTGCTCAAGAGCGCTCAGGACCTCAGACTGGGGCGAAGGTTCACCTTCCAACAGGACAACGACCCTACTCACACAGCCAAGACAAAGCAGGAGTAGCTTAGGGACAAGTCTTTGAATATCCTTGAGTGGCCCAGCCAGAGTCTGGACTTGAACCTGATCAAACATCTCTGGAGACCTAAAAACTGTCCATCCCAACCTGAAAGAGCTTGAGAGGATCTTCAGAAAAGAATGGGAGAAACTTCTCAAATACAGGTGTGCCAAGCTTGTAGTGTCATAACCAAGAAGACTTGAGGATGTAATTGCTGCCAAAGGTGCTTCAACAAAGTACTGAGTAAAGGGTCTGAATACTTATGTAAACGTGATATTTCAGTATTTTTTTTTTTTTACATCTGCAAAAATGTCTAAAAACCTGGTTTTGCTTCGTCATTATGGGATAGCGTGTAGATTGATGAGTGAAAAAAATGTCTAATCCATTTTAGAATAAGGCTGTAACAAAATGTGGAAAAAGTCTGAATTTTTTCCGAATGCCCTGCGTATCATTGTTTCAATCTGATCCCATGTAATGTTTTTTTACATCTCTTTTGTGACATCTAGTGGCTGACATCAAAGCTTTTCAAATACCAGTCCGAAATGTACAGACTTTTTCAGAAATCAATAATACAGGAGAATACATACTATATTTTTGAGAAAATCAGGTTCAGGAGAAAATATTAAGTGATTCCACCAAATGAGTACCTTTTGGGTAGTGTAACTTAGCCCAAAAATACATTTATTTCACAGATTTTCTACATTCTGTCATAAAGAGCATGTTCAACTTAATAAAAATAAGTTTTCCCATCTCAAAAATGACTATAACAAGTTCCAAATAAAGTAACAGGGTTGACGATTTCATCTTAAATCAGCCATAAATCCCCTTGTGACAGGGGGAATGGAAGTGTGTTGTGTCCAACAGGGAGGGGCAATTGAATGCAAGTTTCACAAAACATTTACATTATTAAAACATTTCTAGCCTGTTGTCTATGGGTAACAGGGTTAACGTGTTTGCTATGCTTTACTCACTCAGTTTTCCAATACATAAAAAAAACAGAAAATTGTCAAAAAGTAGAACCAGCTTACCTGCTTTGAATTGACTGGAAGATGTTCAATGTTTCTTTAGAATAAAAAAAAAGGAATAGTTTCACCATATTAAAATGAGAGTTCAGTTCACGTAACAGGATTGACCTTAAAATGAGGGACATACATTTCATATGATTAGATGAATCCCTAATCACATTAAATAAATAATAATCTTTTGAAATAACTAGGGCTTTACAAAACTTGAAAAAATGTTGTGGTTAAGCAGGTTAAAGTCACAGTGGGTGCACAGAGGCACTTTAACAAGTCTTTATTCATATAAAACTTTCCATGTGTTTTAAATAACAGGCTTTTAACATGCAATATTGGTGCACAATTTATATTTAAAGGGAGGGCTGAACTTTCTGATTCAGCCTCAGTTTCATTTCTTCTCATTAGGAAATGTGACTGAGAACTAGATTTGGATGTTTTGATGTGGGTGTCTCTTGTGGGTTGTATTCGAAGGTGGGAAGTGTTTGCAGGCTTGCCAGGTCTAGGAAAGATGTCCCCGTCCATTAACCAAACAAAGTCCACCCACAAGGACTAAAAACTAGACCTAAGTTTTTTGCAGCAAGACAGGAGTTGCTACATTTATCCAATAGGTGTCTCCATAATGATAATCTAAATACACCTGTTAATTAAAAAATAATAATTGTACTCTACATTTCTCCCTTTGTTATATTGTTTCATCAAACCAAATGATTTAATATGAACTATAGAAGTGATATATAGTGAAATGGTTAAGACTTGTTTTTTATTTTTTAGAAAACATTATTGTGAAATGGTTAACACAGCTCGGAGGGAATATCCGTGATCGGTGGACCTTTTTTTTCATAAAGAATGCGTTGTTGCGTCACCAAGCGGTGCCCATGAAAGAATGAAATCCAATTGTTAGAGGCTTACCACCCCCTCAAAATCAAAAGCAAACATGGATAACACATTGTTCTAAAATAATATTTTTTTCAACTGGAGAATAAGAATAAAAAAGTCCCAATCGTTTGCTTTTTTGCGTCTTTTATTTAATTAGAAAATGAAAACAAGAATTGTGAAGGAGAACGATGTAGCTAGCTAGTGCTAGTTAATTTGTTTGTTGTTTTCACATCACTTGTCATTACTGCCTGCTTCAGCACTCTCAACATCAATGACTGTACTCAACACACACACACACACTCACTCACACACCTCTCTGGCCCTCCCCCCACTCACCCACCCAGCAACACTCACTGCTTGATAGTCAGCAATAGTAGGTCACAGTGAAATATATATATTTTTTAATTAAGCGAAATGCAATGGCGGCTGCAGTGCAATCTAGAAGTAGCCAAAAAACCCGCAACTAACACATTTTTACCAGCAACATCGCTTTCAAAGTCGCCCAATGTGAAAGAAAATCGCTGACATGGCAACCCTGAGCGTTTGTACGTTCACTCTGCCAAAGCAGTATATACACAGTTACCGACCCTTCTAGATAACTTTTAACAGTCTAAACAGGTATTGTGTCTGAAAGTAGCTTAGACTAGCAAGCAACCTTATTTCACCAATTAGCTTCAGCCGGCTGGTGTGCAACCGTGACAGTTGGTCTGTGGGGCTAGTTAGGGACCGTCAATAAATCATGTTGCACATATTTTAGTCGTCTCAAATGCTTTCAATATTTGTATATTCATTTCTACATTGTATTGTTGGTTTGAGGTTTTTAAGTGATTGAAATTTGGAGCTATTGAATTTTATGTACATTGTGTAATTTACTGGTGGTCACTAACTACCCCCATAGGGAAATCATATGTCAAACCAAATTGACCATGGGCATTAAGATCGGGTGCTGGCTGTTCTCCGGATTGATGATTACTTGGGTGCTGCTGGCTGTGGGAAAGATGTAAATGAACCCAGCCCAAGGAAAACTGTTACAGTACCCTTCATTCCATTACATACAGTACCATCTTTTCCTAATTATCTCTCAAATATCAGTTTTGAACGAGACTGGCGTTATAACCAAAATGATCATATTTACACTTTGTAGTACATTTTTAAACTAGAATAAATGCTTTTAATAACATTACCTCATAGGCCATTTTATACCAGAGAAGTTGTATATTGCCTTCAGTTGCTCTTTAAAATATCAAAAGGCACTCTTTTCATGGAATGAGTCTGATACACAAAGACTTGATTTGATATTTGCTGTTTAAGTAATTTGGGCAGAATTTGTAAACAATAAATTCACACTAAATCAATATTTCTCAAAGATATCCTATTTGTGAAAACAAACTAATTTCCTCTCACTGTTTCCACAAGAAAATGTAGTGAAAAAAATATCACAGTATAAAGACATGCAATTGTTTTCAACAAAATAGCTATTAAAGACATCAGTTATGACTGTTGTCATATTTTAGTATTTACAGTATGTTGGTGTACACATGTCCCTGTAAGAAAAAAAATCAAATCAATAAATCAAATGCTTGTAAAAAATATTTCACTGGGCTCAAGAGCAATTACCATATAAGCATTTAGGGCCCAGCTGATAGTCTGTCCTCACTTTCAGATTTAAACCAGTTTACGAATTCCATTATGCTAAGCCCCAACACTAGTGGAAATGATGAATGATTATGAAATACATAATCTCCCGTGGTACCATCATTGCAATATGACAGCCAAATTTCATTCATCCTATCCAATTCTTTCCTTATTTAAGAAAGAAAATTACTGGCCCAGTAATCAGATATACAGCAGGGCTGTCTCCAGAGTTAAGCCAACTTCCATTAGGCTTCAACCTCTCTCACATTTTAGTAAAATACATGCACATAGAGATACACGTGTTCACCATGTCTGACCCTTCATAGGTTTCACATCCTTTATGCTTTGAATCACTCTTATTTGGTCTTAATATTTTGTAAAATATCCTCTTTACAGTAATGGTTGTTTGAAACAGTGCTGTCTTTTAAGTGGTTTACATAGCTGCATGCTACTTTGCTTGAAACCACACTGTAAAATCATAGCTTGCTAAAGAAAAACCATAGCGGGATTCAAATCTATTACTGTTTGTCCTCAATGCATGCCCAATGTTCCTACAATCTGTGATGCATTATGAGTATAATTGAAAATTAGTAGGACATCTTTTTTGGGGAGGGTAATTTATCATGGTTCATTGTTCCACACTGACACTTTAGCCCTGTCTCTAACAAGGAGTTGGTAGATCGAGGGTTAAGCCATCAGCCATGGAGAGAAATTCTGCTGTAGTGATGCATTTTTGCTGCTTTGTTGCTAATTGTGGCCTCCTTTCTATTGAATTTCAGTCGAGTAAAAGAGCTTGTTGGCATGATGCTGGAGAACTGCCTGGGCCGCTCTCGCCATTATCAAAGATACTCTTGATCTTTTCAAAAGCAGGAAATAGATTTTTCTCCCTGTTCAACAGCAAAAAAGTAATTTGCAATGCATCCATTAGTTCTTCATTAAAGCAAGATTATATTGGACTGCAAATCACATCTGCCTTTTGATGATTAAAGGGTGGCATTTTTGGGGCCAAAACTAATTACTAGTCTAAATGAATGAAAATGGAAAAAAAACAGGCATGTTTTTACATTAGATAGTGTGGCCTGTAATTAGATTCAGGCTAATTCCACTATTTCTGCTCCTGTAATGAGATGAGAATGTCCTCAACTTTATTCTCTTCTTTTGTAGGCCATGCTAACAGCTCCAAATGTACAATTTTGATAACACTGACTGACAGAGTTTACATAAATCGATTTGTCGTGTTACCTGAAACAAGTCCCAAATCTGTGAGGGACCAAATTCTTCTTCAAGGCGAAGGGCGGAAGTGGTTTGATGGGTGAAATGGGTGAAAAGGGAACCCAAGACAGAATGGTTACAGCTGCTGGGTTTTTGTTGTTATTTTATAAAAACCTGCCGATTAATTATTGAGAGAAGAGATTGTAGTGGCAGCACTGGTTTGTAGTCAGCTGACTTTGGAGCTGGGTTATCAGTTTGTTTTCCACTACTTCCACTCTGTCTCTCCTATTAAAAATGATACTTCTATCAAATAAAGGCTGTACCAAAGACAGTACTGTGGCTGTACTATAATGAAGGTGCTATTCCTTTACTGTATGTCTAAGTCAGACCTTCTCTCACTGTGGTCTTACATGTTGCACCTTGGCCTGCTCTTCTAAATGAAGAATATGCCACTGGGGGAAAGGATGGTCAGATTAATGTAAGACCCCAGAGCAACCCAGAGACACAAACCGGATGTATTATGTTCAAGAGAAGCGCATATCCCCTGCCTGTAATGCACCATAGATAAATGAGGCTTGTAAGCATAACATGCTTATATGTCAGATACGCCTGATTTGTAGTGAGACTGAAAGTTCAATGTATACATGTGAAGTTGATGTATACATTTGTAAAGTTTCACATCTTGCAATCAGAAATGAGTCAATATTGATCTCAGCTTTAACTTTTACTTATAGTATACTATAAACCTAGTATTGCACATTTAGTAAGTTCTCAACTGATTTCTCCTCAGAAAAATGCTCGCTCTCCCAAATTTCTACATGCAATGCATTTTCACAAGACCAGACCTCCTTTCCTTGCAAAAAATATATGCAGTAGCACTAATTTTTAAGCACAGGAATCGTTCTATTTCCGCTGAAGTGAGATTTTTCTACACAGTCCGTAGCCGTTCCAGAAATTCAAACCTCATAACATTTTAGCCAAAGCTTATACTAAGCTTGTTAGTATTTCTGATGCAGTGGGTGATATGGCTGCCGCATTACCATAAATCAGCAGAATTAACTATGATCTTCAACAACATGTTTAAAACTGGCCACCAGAAGCTTGCAATATGTTGCACAGAATATTATGATAACATGCCATAATACATGTTTAGAATCTACTTAGGACCGGGGTTCAAAATACATTCTATATTAATACTTTTTCTTCAATTTACCAAAAGTGTTTCACAATCACAAGTGAAACATTGACACAAAATGGTTTAGATCAAAAATCTCCTCATAAATGTTCAAATAATATGTTCTTCACATAGTGAATGGTGAAATTAATGAATCAACTGTAACAACTGAGCAAGTTCCTCTTTTATACCTTTATGTTAGCATTTTACATTGGAGGTATCATTTGAGCAGTTTTAACTACTACTACTACTGTATGGTTGCATACCGGGAAAGTATTCAAGTTTAGAAATATATTTAAGTTACAGTACAGTATCTCCCAAGGCAACTTTGGACAGGAGGAAATTAATACATAATACTATCATAAAAGACCAAGCTGTTCTTTGAAAGGGTTACCAGTTTTTTAGGATTCCTTTGTTGACACATAAATATCATATTGGGATTAGCATTCCATTTGCTGGGACAAACATCTCTTTGAACCCCAGAATCTATACTGGAGGTGACCAGACAGAAAAAAAACATACTTACACAACAATGGTATCTTAAGTACTGTATCAAGGATCAGACAGTCAAACACATTACTAAACAATGCATGTGAGCATCTTTATGGGTTAGGTACAGTATGCATCATGGTTTACTATCAGAATATGATCTTCTGTAACATCACCAGTGTAGCGAAAACCCAGAAGTGGTTGAAAGGTAGAGTGACTGAGTTATGGTTGCACTTTGCTTTATAATGAGTATAGAGCAACATTTTCAGTGCAAGCAGTCATAATAAGAGTTTAAGTAGGAACAACAGTAATATTACTCTGGTGGTGTGAAGCATCAATTGTGGTTATAGTACATAAATCAAAACAACTTAGTACAGTTATCATTTATCCAACCACTGAAATGTGTTCAAATGAAATATATGTAACATGACTTATTGCTTGGGTCGGTTTTTCCTCAGTTTTATCTTTTAATATGGTCCACATCAGGGTAACAGAAATATTCAAGCTATACCATTGGACAAGAAAATAAATTGTTTTATGTATATGTGAGAAAGGGGCTTCTTAAGTAGGGGAAGGGGCAGGCCTAATGATTTAACAGAAAGCAACGCATCTCATGAAATCTGTGAGAAATCCTAATGTCACTTATGTCTGCCTTTAATGCAAACCAAATGAATCTCTGCTGTAATAAGAAGCTTCCCAGAATTAGTTTCCACTTGCAGAAAATTGCAAAAGGCTAGTACTTTATCTATGAATTTCACTCGAGCATAAGCAAAAAACCCTCATACATTATTTGGTTACGTTCCATCAGTAGCAGAAATAACATTGTGCAAATTCTATGCATGTTAATGATAAATAGAAATCCACCTGCTTTCAGATAAAATGAGTTTAATTTTCAGTTGCCCAGTGTCTGGTTGGCCTTTCATAAATTACTTATGCACACAGCTATTATTAAAATAGGGGGAAAGCAAATGAGAAAGTCTTCCTATCTCCACTGGATTTAGCCAAGGCCAGGCCGTAGCTAACGCAGTCAGCATTTCTCTCTGAAATTCTGCTCTCCTGAAAATGCTCCCCTCATCTCCGTATTTCTATGCTGTTGTAGGAGCTATGACCCTGTTTTCACCAAATTAACCTAAATCGTTTTAAGTTCACACACATAAAGGAATTTGCAGACTTCTTCTATGTGTGTATCAGAATGTATTTGTCGCTGGATTCATATTTCCTTTTGCTGTACAACCGGTCCCCTGCTTTTGCAGGAGACAATAGCAAAACCTCAATGGTTGAAAGATACCAATCTAAAATGAAACCTGGAATACTTGTAGCTGTGCTGTGAGGAAAACAACTTGTCAGGGAAATAATACGTGTTGGAATGAGGGCAGGTTCAGAGTGCTTTTACAAGAATTCCATTTAAATATTTTTCTATTAGAAAAAAAAAATCAACTCAAGTTAGCCTTGGGTGGTACAAGCAGTACATTTCCTTTGGATACATAGTTAAAGACCTATGCAGTGGTAGGCCTGTTGCAGTGCGGGTTTGATTGAACACCTGCCCGAGGTTGATATGCTGGGGATGAAAAAAGTTTTACATTTCTAATTATCCAAGAACTTAAGGGCACCACTTCCATTTACTTTTCATTTTCAAACCACCATATTGTCATGCTCTAAGAATTCGATGTAATACTTTTTTTTCTTAAATGGAAGACATTTTTTTCGGACTAATTTAAAACGTCTCATCCCTGCATGCTCAACTGTCTGATTGCACCATGAAAGAATGACTTCATAGAAATAGCATCCCCTTTTTTGAAAAGGAACACTGGTTCTTCCATCTATGAGTCAAAGAAAGGGAATGAATGATTCTCAAATGCAAAAATCTGCAGTTTCATCAAACGCAGTCAGGCCTGCCCTTAAGCCAGGGTCGCCAGAGCCTCCAGAGGCTAGTGCCATCACTGAGACTCATCCAAGGCCTTAAGGTCCTTCAGACAATAAGGCTTAACCTGTTAATTCCCAAGGGAAACGGAGAAAAATGTTTAGTAAATCAAATGACCTGGAAGGAACAAAAACCTTTGCTAGTTGTTGTCAGTTGATGCAAGACCGCTGCTCCTCGGCTGTGCAGATCAGTACACGTTTGGAGAGTGGTGGGGGCAATACATTACCACCATGGACTGTGGCCCTACATTACCAGAGAGCCAGTGAATGTGTTCACGCTGACGTGATGCAATGAAAAGGCCTTTGTGAGTTTGAGGGAGATGAACCAGGCAGAGTTCCCTGTCATGCCTGCAAATCTCCAGCATCTAAAGTGCCCCTAAAGACATGCTTTTGCCTTGGAGCACTAGGTGAAATTTCATTTTAATTTGAACATAGCCCGATGATTGGTAAAATATGATTTCTACCCCTATCTCTTTGTTAAATAGGCAATATTATTATTAAAAGACAACGTAGGGAGGATGTGCTTTTGAAGTGTACACACAAGGTTATTGTTGACTATAACTTATTAGACCTCGAAGGCTGCGTTTAAACAGACAGCCCAATTCCAGTCTTCTTTTCTTTCCACTTCTTGGTCTTTTGCCCCTAATTGGGCAAAATATCTGAACTGGGCTGCCTGTGTAAATGCAGCCTATGAAAAGCAGTGTTTTCAAAGAAAGGTGAATTAATGAAGTTGTTTAAACATTTATTGCATTCCCTGATTGAATGATATGGAGATATGTACATTTTTGTCATAAATAGAAGACACTTCTCATAAAATAATAATTTTCAACCCATTTTTACTATTAGGGTGAATGTGAAGTTAAGCATGATGTAATTTAACTGTGGAGGAAAAATGCCCAAATATATATTTTTTTACCATCCTTATAATTGGCCATACAGTACTTTAAAAAAAACTGTATGCAGAACTAGTGTTGTAGTGCCCTCCAGTGGTAAGTTTCAAAAATGCATGTTTTCAGTTGAGTTCGGCACCAGGACATATCACATCTGTATTTCATACAATCATCAGGTAAAAATATGAAAATAGTCATGTGAGAAAATAGGTGTGGGGAACTGCAGGACCCTTCATACATGTAATATGTTATTCTGATCAAAGGAGTGCACTCTATTGGCATAAAAGATTAGTCCACCCAGCATAGATAAACAAATAAATAAAAAAAGTTTAAATAAACATACCTCAGAGTAAACAGTGGATAACATGATTAGTGTTAAAGGGACCAGTTTATTAAAACATATTAGGGCATTTAAGAGTGACACACTTGACAGACTAAATAGCTATGCCTGTGAATTAGTGAGTAATCCCTTGTAAAAAGATGAACCAAAAACATTTAACTGATGTGCAGTATGATGGAGTAAGACATTAAAATTAAGCTGTAAATAAGCCAATTTGGCTGTTTGCATTAAAGTTGTGCACTTTGCAAGTATGCTGTGTCTAGTTATTAAATCACGCAATTTGACATAAAATAGCTCACCAAGCAGCCATTGGACATAAAATAAATGTCTGAACACTGAAGTGAGAGACCAGAAGTGTAACAGTAAGAGATCCAGACAAGGCTAACACAACAGTATTTTGGAGAACTTCTGATACTAAGTAGGACAATTTATTTTTTAACCTTTATTTAAACTAGGCAAGTCAGTTAAGAACAAATTCGTACTTGCAATGACTGCCTTCCCCAGCCAAACCTGGACCAATTGTGCACCTCTCTATGGGACTCCCAATCACGGCCGGATGTGATATAGCCTGGATTTGAACCGGGGACTGTATTGAAGTCTCTTGCACTGAGATGCAGTGCCTTAGGGCTCCCGAGTGGCGCAGCGGTCTAACAAAATAACCACATTGATGCTCTAACCAAACAAAAAAACAAGCTTGGACATTTTGGGCAAAGCTCATAGGCCATTTATTGAAAAAGATTCACACATGGAAATGTGTCATCAGTCATTAAATGACATCTTCCAATCTACTACCAGCAAATAGAAAAGAATGGCACATTTCTATCTTATTTGTGAGTTTCCTGATGGTACTTGGTAATACAGAGTTCATTGTACTAAGAGGAAAATACACAATTATTCAATCAAAGGTAATACATTTTTTCCAGCTGCAAGCCAAAAGAAGACATCTTAACTGGTCTTTCATTTGCTTTCTGGCACATAAAAAAAACATCCTTTCACAGAAAATGTAATCTCATAATATTAAGGCAGTGTATTGATCACAGAAATAACAATAAACATTTCAGAGGAAAATGTTTGATATCACCAACACTAAATTCTAAATTATGACAGCTTGGTAACTACAACTTTGTCCAACATTAGAATAGCATTAGTTTATCGTTTTTATGACATAAGGTAAAAGCATCTCGGAAAAGCTGAATTCACTTTTTCGGCTTGACACATTTCTCCTTCTCAAACTGGGCTATCTGGCTGAAGAGATCTAGGAGATTAGTTGGCAGCTCTTTTTTCTGACTTCCTCCTGCGGATGATCCCTTACCATTCCGAGTGGCGTCAGTGGAAGACCTGTAATCTCCTCCATCAGACCTTCGAGTGCCCCTCTCCTGCTCTTTCTTATCGCCTCGCTCTGTGCTACCATACTTCCCACTATCTGATCGCCTGTAAGTGGATATGTGGGACTGTGATGGGAGGTCGTTGGTGTACTGGTCAGATTTGCGGGAATGCTCTGAGCCGGCAGATGAGGAGGACATTCTTCTGTGTTTGACTTTCTCCAATGAGCTGGGAACGTCTTGTGGGCCACTTTGATCCTCCTGGCCCTGGCTCTTCCTCTGGCCCCTGGAGCCTTCACTCTCCTTCACGTCTCCATGACTGGTCTTGTCACCACGGACACCTTTTCCCTTGCTGCCCTCAGCTCGCTGAGGAGAGGCGTCAAAAGGGTCATCTTCAAACCTGCTGTTGTCCGGAGCGTCAGACACTGATGATAAAGAGTGGTACGAGTGGCTCCTGCCCTTGCTGGGGGGCTGACTGCCTTCTTCAGTCCTCTCTGGCCCCTCAAACGGCCTAACCACGCTAGATTTCTGATCCAGGAAGGAGGCGGAGGTGTTGGGCGGGGCAGGGTACCACTCCTCCTCGTCATCAGCCACACTCCTGTTGTCCCTGGATGAAACCTGCTGGTGTTTCTTCCCTCGAGATGACCGTCTGTGTTTGCGCTTCTTTTTCTTTGACTTCCTGCGACCCGAGGAGGATCGGTCGGAAGAAGAGGAGGAAGACGATGATGAAGAGGAGGATCTCCTTTGTTTCCTTTTCATTCTAGAGGGAGTTATAGCAGACAAACTATGTAGCTACATATGAAATAGGTTATATTTGTGATGAACTTAAATGATGAATGATAATATTTCGCCAAATTAAATTACGTGTACGTATTTAGTTTTTACAAGACAACCGATGAGCTGACAGTTTACCAGGTTACCTTTCTGACGGATTGGTATGGATGTACCTTTTTTCTTCTTTTAAGATCTTACGCAATTTTTCTGCACTTGTCTCCACATTCTTAGCTTTTTCCGCTTCCTTTGCAGCTGCCTCTTCTCTCAGTTTGAGCGATTTCTTTAAAGCAGTCATTTTCACAGTAAAATTTTACCCGTTTTTAAGAGATGAAAAATTATAAAGGGAGGAAACCAGCAATGTGAAAAACATTCCATTAATTAATTTGAATGGATAAGGACAATGGGGAAAATGGCATATACAGACATGTTTACCATAGCATGATCCAGAAATCACAAGCAGAGAACAAATGTTAATTTTTCCAGGTGGACAAAAAGGGTTTACATTTACCGCATTGAGACCAGGTCCAGCGTACCAACCATTTTCATTCCAGTTGTAAGGTTGTTTGTTCCCCCAATAGACAAGCGACAATCAAGGCAGTCGGGTAGAGTCAAAGGGCAGGATCCCAGATCAGACAAGCACACAACAAAACACTTAATCAGTATTACAAGGTTCCCTGTGTGTTACTCCAAGCACGCTAACGACACAGAACTTTTCACTGGCCCTTTTCCCTCAATGTTCATAGTTCACAATGTTCAATGATCAGTCATATGAGGAATAGTTGGCATTGCCATGGAATGTTCCAGCTCACCTGGATAAGCAGCTCTATTTTTTTCAATGCTTCCTTGGCGTCTTGGAAGGAGTCGTCTAAGGCCAGGGCTTTTCTATAGAGACCTTCAGCTGTGACTAGCTTTTCTTCCTCCTCCAGTCTAACAGAATGAAAAAACAGTTTTTTTTCAGTGGAAGGGCTGTCACTTGTAAATCACTTCAGTGCACACAAGATAAAAGTGGATAAACATTCCCACTTACTGGCCACCTCGCTCGACCAGGGTCTGGCATAGGTATTTCTTTGCATTTCTGTGGGTTGGGCAGCTTTCCAATGCCAGCTCAAAGTCAGTTATTGCCTTCAGCAAACTCCCTTTGTTAGCATACCTGGGAAATCAAATGGCAAGTTTATATTAGCTAAAGGACCACAACTACATTTTATATGACAATTAAACAACATCACGTTTCAAAAACCTGTGGTC
>NC_088226.1:52922010-53034510 GCF_036934945.1 Oncorhynchus masou masou
ATACACGTTGCCTGCCATCGGCCTGGTACAGTTGAAACGGATTCATCTGTGAAGAGCACACTTCTCCAATGTGCCAGTGGCCATCAAAGGTGACCATTTACCCAAAGAAGTTGGTAGCTATGCCGAACTGCAGTCGAGTCAAGACACTGGTGAGGACGACGAGCACGCAGATGAGCTTCCCTGGGGCTGTTTCTGACAGTTTTTTGTAGAAGGTCTTTGGTTATGCAAACCCACAGTTTCATCAGCTGTCTGAGTGGCTGGTCTCAGACGATCCCGCAGGTGAGAAGTCAGATGTGGAGGTCCTGTGCTGGCGTGGTTACACATGATCTGGGGTTGTGTGTACATAATGTTGCCATCTCTTATGACCAAAAATAACTTCTGGACATCAGAAAAGCGATTTTCTCACCACGGACTGGAAGAAACTTTTTCCTTTAATGAGTCCAACGAGAAGGATATCCTGCTTTCACTGGAACAGGCCCAGATCCACGCCTTTTGTGTCAAGAAAAGACGCCGGAAAAGAGGACGCAGATCGGACATCCTTGTGAGAATCCAGAGGCGAACGAGTAAACTCCCACTGCTTTCCATTCTTCTCGCTAATGTGCAGTCATTGGAAAATACAATTGATGACCTACAATTAAGATTATCCTAACAACGGGACATTAAAAACTGTAACATCTTATGTTTCACCGAGGCGTGGCTGAACGAAGATACGGACAATATAGAGCTAGTGGGATTTTCCATGCACCGGCAGAACAGAGACGCTACCTCTGGTAATATGAGGGGTGGGGGTGTGTGTCTTTTTTGTCAATAACAGCTGGTGCGCGATGTCTAATATTAAAGAAGTCTCGAGGTATTGCTTGCCTGAGGTAGAGTACCTTATGATAAGCTGTAGACCACATTATCTACCAAGAGAGTTCTCATCTGTATTATTCGTAGCTGTCTATTTACCACTGCAAAGCGAAGTTGGCACTAAGACTGCTCTCAACCAACTCTATAAGGCCATAAACAAAGAAGAAAATGCACACCTAGAAGCAGCGCTCCTAGTGGCCGGGGACATTAATGCAGACAAACTTAAATTAAATCAGTTTTACCAAATTCTTACCAGCATGTCACATGTGCAACCAGGGGGGGAAAAATCGTAGATCACCTTTACTCCACACACAGAGATGAATACAAAGCTCTCACCCGCCCTCCATTTGGCAAATCTGACCATAATTATTTCCTTCTGATACCTGCTTACAAGCAAAAACTAAAGCAGGAAGTATCAGTGACTCGCTCAATACGGAAGTGGTCAGATGATGCAGATGCTCCGCTACAGGACTGTTTTGTTAGCACAGACTGGAATATGTTCCGGGATTCATCCAATGGCATTGAGGAATACACTACCTCAGTCATTGGCTTCCTCAATAAGTGCATCGATAACGTCGTCCCTATAGTGACTGTACGTACCATCCAGAAGCCATGGATTACAGGCAACCTCCGCATCGGGCTAAAGGCTAGAGCTGCCGCTTTCAAGGAGCGGGAGACTAACCCGGACGCTTATAAGAAATCCAGCTATGCCCTCAGACAAACCATCAAACAAGCAAAGCGTCAATACAGGATTAAGATTGAATCCTACTACACCGGTTCTGACGCTCGTCGGTTGTGGCAGGGCTTGAAAACTATTACGGACTACAAAGGGAAACCCAGACGCGAGCTGCCCAATGTACATGGGGAGCTAACATTAATGATATGCATGTCAATTATTAAACATTTTGTATTGTAGATATGTAGTGATGTAAAAATATTATATGATGTACTGTTTTATCTTTTGTTTTATGTGTGATGTAAGTGCCTTAATGTGTTTGGATCCCAGGAAGAGTAGGCAGCAGCTAATAGGGATCCCTAATGAATACAAATAGAAATGATCATGCTGTTTAATCAGCTTCTTGATATGCCAAATGTGTCAGAAGGATGGATTATCTTGGCAAAGGAGAAATGCTCACTAACAGGGATGTAAACACGTTTGTGCACAGAATTTGAGAGAAATAAGCTTTTTGTGTGTATGGAACATTTCTGGAACCTTTTACTTCAGCTCATGACACATAGGGCCAAAACTTATATTTTCGGTCAGTGTTTAACATACTTGGATGCTTTGGGAATCAAGCCCCCAAATACCTAGCAATTTCCCTGATCTGTTTGTGCCATCATACCACTCCTTACAAGCCAAACATGACAAGAAGTGACATGATGGCACCAACAGACTGGTAACAGGCTTCCAAATACCCCCTACTTGTATCAAAACTTGTGTAAATGTTAGGATTTTCTTCCTCATGGTCTTACTCTCTTCCACAGGCTTCACAAATGTTGCATATGCAACATTAAATATGTCCTCCACTGTTAAACTAGACAATGAAACAGTCATCCAACTTATTAAAGAGGTAAGTTATCATAATAATTGCTTCCTGTCCATAATGATATGAATAAATACAGAGATAAATAGATTTAAGTTTGTGTCAGTTTCCTCTGATTTCAGTTCTTCCATGTTCTACTGAATGGAAAACAGATCACAGTGAAATAGAGTGCCTTCGGAAAGTTTTCAGATGCCTTGACTTTGTCCACATTTTGTTACGTTACAACCTTATTCTAAAATGGATTATCTAAAAACAATTCCTCAGCAATCTACACACGATACCCCATAATGACAAAGTAGAAACAGGTTTTTAGATTTTTTGCAAAGGAATTAAAAATAAAAACAAATACTTTCTTTAGATAAGTATTCAGACTCTTTGCTATGAGACACGAAATTGAGCTCAGCTGCATCCTGTTTCTATTTATCATCCTTGAGATGTTTCTCGAACTTGATTAGAGCATACCTGTGGTAAATTCAATTGACGACATGATTTGGAAAGGCACACACCTGTCTATACAAGGTCCCACAGTTGACAGTGCATGTCAGAGCAAAACCAAGCCATGAGGTCAAAGGAAGCTCTGTGACAGGATTGTGTCGAAGTGTACCAAAACATTTCTGCAGCCTTTAAGGTCCCCAAGAACACCGTGTTTAATGGAAGAAGTTTGGAACCACCAAGACTCCACCAAGCTGACCAACCGGCCAAACTGAGCAATTGGGGAAGAAGGGCTGTATTCGCTGCCAAAGGTGCTTCATCAAAGTACTGAGTAAAGGGTCTGAAAACCTATGTACATGTAATATTTTATCAGCAAACATTTCTTAACCAGTTTTTGCTTTGTCATCTTTGGGTATTGTGTGTAGATAGTTTTTTCCCCCTCAATTTAATCAATTTTAGAATAAGGCTGTATCAAAATGGGAAAAAAAATCAAGGTCTGAATACTTTCTGAAGGAACTGTACATAAAGGTAGTAACACCATGAAGGTATCTTTTGGAAAGTAAAATATCTAGGCTTACTACCAAGAGTGTGTAAAGATGGCATTTAAGGTATAATTATGATTTAATCCTATAATTGGTGAGTAGCTGCCCTTGAATCAATTAAATATTGCTAATTTCAGTTTCATTCATGTTATCAAAAATATTTTATTAAGTCACATTTTGTATATTAACATGATGTCTACAATGCATAATTACATCTCAATTTTGTCATAATCAAAATTAGCAATGTATTGTTATTATATTTTCAAATGATTACCAAATACTGTTTGTTGATGACTTAATAGGCACTTTCTTGGTCTTAATTCATTTTGACAAAAATGACTGAGTTTAGCAGATCTAAAATATTAATACATAGAATATTAAGTAAAACAACTTCCAGATTAAAAGGAAATGTGCTAGACCCTTTTACATTGACACATTCAGTTGAATGTCCTTCATATTAACTGCATATCAGAAATAATATTCCGCCCTTATCTTGCAATCTCATTCAGTACGTACTGTACTCATTGCTGAGAATCTCATTAGTAATGGAGAAAATGACAATTTGCAGAACAAATAAAACACCTAGACTGGTAAACCATGCATTATTGATTACCTCATCTATCAAACATTACCAAGCTTTGATTCCTCCCACATTGTTTTTTTGTTGGATTGATCATTGGCTCAAAGCTGAACTGTCAGCATAAATGTTTCCAAATCCTAAAGATTCTTGCAGTGCTCTTGTCAGCATGTCCTTCAACCCACCAGGACTGGCCATACCTCGGGGAAGGTAGAGCTCCAAAGTACAAGTAGAGGCATGTGGTCAACGGACACTGAACATTCCCTGGTCTTGGTCATAGAATCTGATGCAGAGATTTCTTAGGAATCCCAAAGGAGTGATCTGATCCGCCCCTGTGATGAAGACCAGTAGATTCCCAAATGACAAGTGTTCTGAGAAGCGATGCAAGAACAGATAACATTTTATTGAAAAGCTGAGAATATATTCAACTTAAACTTTAATGTACATACTTGTATTGCTATGCTCAGGAATGAGTGGAAAATGTTTATGGTGATCTAGATCTATGTATGAACCTTGACCGAAAATGAATTAATTCTAGAAATATTCAATATAAAGCAACAGAAAATACCCAGCCTACCGTTGATCATGATCAGAAGTCTCTCCCAGGAGTGACTGTGGTCTCCTCAGCTTGTCTCAGGCCTATGGTTGATTCCAGAGGACTCCACGACACCTCAAACAGACTTCTGAACTGTTGCAGGGTGAGAGGGTGTTCTGTCCTGGTCATGACAGGCATGAAGGCTGCAGAGTGGGCCTTGATGATATCCCACAGGCCACCACAGCTGTTCAGACCCTCTGTGAACTGGGAGATCATGCTTGCCACCCTGCAAAAAAAAAGCAAGCAGTGATATTAACCAAACGTATAGTTGCATTCCATATGATCGTAAGAGCAGAGGAAAAGCAAGATGACCAAATGTTGAATAGGTATTCAAAAAATATACAGATGTAGGATCTTAATTTGACCTATACTGGTATAGCAGAATGATCCTGCATCAACAGGATTTTAACGTTTAGTCCATAATGTTGCTTGATGGGTGGTTGGGCCATCTGTAACGAGTGCGCTGCGAGTTGGGAAGCAAGTTCAGGGAGTGCATCATTTAATAAACAAAACAAGAAACACGAACAACGCAGACAGGAAACTGAAACAATATCGCCTGGCGAAGGAACCAAAGGGAGTGACATACAGTATATAGGGAAGGTAGTCAGGGAAGTGATGGAGTCCAGGTGAGTGATGACGAGCAGGTGCGCGTAATGATGGTGACAGGTGTGCGCCATAACAAGCAGCCTAGTGACCAAGAGGCCGCACACGTGACTGTACCCCCTCCCCAATGCGTCCTCCAGCCAGAGGACGCTGACCAAAATGACGATCCCGGGGATCAGGAGCGGACCGGACACCTGTCAGTCCAGCTGAGACGCGAGAGCATGGTGACCTAAAGCGCTGGAGAGGGCAGTGCAGGATAATTCTCAGCAACAAAATAGTGATCAAATTAAGATCCTTCATCTGTATGACCAATAAAAAATAATATCCTACCTGTGATAAATGCAGTGCCTTAAAACCCAGGTATAGATGTAGGGCTTGTCTTTGATTTCGGCACTGTAGATATCAGGAATTCCACAACCTACAATCCATTCACACAGGTTTGGAGTCAAACTCTGGATGCTAGTGCAATTCTTGACCTATACAAAAGAATCAATCACAAACCCAGAATCAAATCAAATCAAGTGTTATTTGTCACATGCGCCGAATACAACATTTCACCTTATAGTGAAATGCTTACTTACAAGCCCTTAACCAACAATGCAGTTTTATACCCCCCAAAAAGTGTGAGACAAGAATAACAAATAATTAAAGAGCAGCAGTAAATAACAATAGAGGGGCTAAATACAGGGGGTACCGATACAGAGTCAATGTGGGGTGTCGAGGTAATTGAGGTAATATGTACATGTAGGTAGAGTGCAAATAGTCTGGGTAGCCATTCGATTAGCTGTTCAGGAGTCTTATGTCTTGGGGGTAGAAGATGTTTAGAAGCCTCTTGGACATAGACTTGGCGCTCCAGTACCGCTAGGAACAGGGATTGAGTGCACCAAAAGAGAGAAAAGGTTGGAAGTGATTTGATTATGTCTTGTGTTGTACCTGTTGCAGTTTCATCTGTACATCCACATCAGAGATGTCCATCCAGTTGAAGTCTTCCAGGGGAGGGCTTTGGCCACACATGAGCTGGTAGAGGGACTGGTGTAGGCAGCATGGTCCAGGACCATCATGCAGCAGAGACCAGGCCACCATGACTCCTGCAGCGTAGTACCTCCTCTCCTCCAGGGCAGCCTGGTTGTAGGCAAACAACAGATGCCCCGGGCGACCCTCCAGGATACCACTCTCCTGCAACTCTAACATGATGAGTCTAGAAAAAAGGAATCGATTGCATTAGGGCATGTCAAAGTGAAAAACAAAATAATTTCCTGTTCTGAAGGGGGCAAGCAAATATATTGTATAGTGTAAATAAAAAGGGAGAGCAGTTTGAACTCACCTGAAAAACTCTCTCAAAGGGCCGTCATAGTCATCAACATCCTCTCCTAGGAAGTGGAAGAGAGGAGTTGTCTTGATGGAGAATGACTTCTTCCTCATCACCTTGAGTGCACTTCTGAAGATGTCTCTCCGCCTCACATACATGTGTGTTTGGATTTCAGGCATTGAGTTTTGTTCTCTGTATGTTTGGAGGATGGTGACCAGGTCCGAAATGACCTAAAACATAAAAACTATCTCGTAAAGATACAGAATTTGACATGTTTTACCAAATGTTATACCAAGCTTACCTCCTCATCAGTGGTGACAGGCAGGGGAGACTCTACACTTCTCTCCTCCTCCTCCTCCTCCTCCTCATCCTCATTGTCATCCACCAAGAAATCATGACTAAATTAAAAACATTTGAGGGCATTAGAGCTTTGGTTAAGTGAACAGTAAAGTGTTTTGTTATGAGTCCGCTTGAGATCATATATACACAATGCCATGTTGAGTCATGAAAATAAATTGCACTGACATTGATAAAGATCTAGTTCGAATGTAATTTACATACCTGTTAATTACTGGTGCGTTGTTTGTTGGCCACTCACATTCTATCTATGGAATAACAACAACAAAGACTTCATAAATGTTCCAATGATTGCACAGCAAATACATTTAATAAAAGATAAATCACATTCATTATTTTTATTATTATCCATTTACCTCAAAGCTCATGAAATCATAGTGACTGAGAATATAAAGGGGGCCATGTCCTGCTATCCGCAACACCTGTTCCCCACTCCAGGAGAACTGTGGTGGGGTGTCTGGAACAAACAGCACACGAGAGCTCTGCAGACACTGAAAAATATGGTTTACATATTAAATCAGAATGCAGGTAGGGACACAGAGACAAAAGTACTTAATGTACGGATGCACCACTGCGTAGTTGCATCCCGCGATCAGTAGTGGTGCTGTATCAGAGTTAGTATGCCAAGTGTTTAATCCTCCACTGTAATCACCTGAAGGTATGTGAAGGTGAATCTTTGTTCGTGTCCACTGAAGAAGCGGCTCCTGAACAGTGAGGCAAGGCGGCTCTCCATTTCATGATGGAGCCAGGAGTTGTCTATGGTTATCCTAGCGATGAGGCCCATGGCAGCGAGCTCGTCCCTCTCCTGGCCTCTGGGGACACTGTGTCTGTCCTCCTGAGCCAGGTAGTGGCCTTGTGGCAGGCAGATCACATCTTTAACCACCAAACAAGTCTTCCCTGGTGTGATTCTCCTCCATTTCAGTAAGCTTGGTCGGATTGGTTCTGGTGAGACTGGGACAACTGGTTCTGGTGAGACTGGGACAACTGGTTCTGGTGTCTGAATAAAAGGAATGAAATGTATCATATTCTAGATTTATAATTTTAAATTGAGTGTGTGATTCACAAATCATCCAAGATATAAACATTGAAAATAATTGTATATAAAATGTAACATTCCTTGGATTTATTTGCAGGCATCTAAATTAAAGATCATAAACAAAACAATGATTGGGGTCCTTACCCTGGTCATGACAGAGGGGTCATCTGGAGTGATCTCCACCACATCACTTTCAGTCAAGCCTGAGGGCGGAAACATCTCCATTTCGATTTCAATGCTCTCAAAGGTGTTATTTGTAATCCTTGGTATAGATTCTTTCTCAATCTTTACAGGTGTAACAGTCTCCCTCTGCTGTTTAGGCGGTCCTATATCATCTTCCTCCAACGGGAGTGGTACTAGGGGGTGTTCAGATTGTTGTCTCTATAGGAGAGAGAAAGATGCAGAGTAAGTATAATCTGAAATGTAACTGAACCTAACCATGGTCAGACTCAGTAGTCTATAACACTAAATCATAGAGGATCATAGGTTGATTTGATCTGTTCAACTGCCTCAATGGCTGCGTTACCTACCGTTGTCTCCTGTTGGTATTGCGGAATTACTGCTATTGGCACAGCAAACGTGCCTGTAACGGAAAACAGGTCCATCTCTATGTCCTCTGTCAAAATCATGACTGTAGCAGATCCTCTCTCCTTCTGAGTTGCTTGTCCAAAACGTTCACCTACTTTATGCCTCTCCAGCTCTTTGTGGTTGTTCCTGGGAAGGGTGGATGTTTGCATGAAAAGAGACAAAAGACAAGCATTGCACAACCCATCACCTTCTAAATGGAATCCATTCTCATTGATCTTGTGAGTGGAATTTCTTAAACCTTTCAAATGACCTTTGTGCTCTGGTCTGATTGATCAATGTTTACATTTCATCCTATTATATAGCTTGTTCAGCTTCAGACATGTCTGAAAGCAAGGAAATGGGTTAATTTTGACTCAACATGTCCAGTTCAAAATTTGCCTAAATCTATTAACATAATGATATTCAATCTACAAAAATCTAATTTAGAGCACCCGTAGGCCTATAAATGCCTACCTATCTAGAATTATGTGTATATATCATGTTAAATTCTGTGAGAGGACTCTTCTGAATAATCAGCATGACTATTCATCGGACAATAATTACTCAAATTGAGTAAGGATTTATGATGATCACTCAAGGCAGTCCACACCTCCAAGACAGCCAAAAGGCCCCATTATAATGCACAATTCAGATATACAACAATATGGAGACCACAAGGTTAGTGTTCCAAGAGATTCCTGTGTATGCCTTGCGAAAGACGCTAGGCATGTCGTAATATTGACAAAATCCTGATCAACAGAAGTCGATAGGTATAGTATATCCGAGTGCACGTCTTCTCCTCTCTTCTCGCTGCTTGTGCGCTTTGCGTTGGCTCTATAAATAGAACCGAATCAAACACATGCCCCTTCATGAAATCCAAATATCTCCGTAGCCTATTCGTCTTTTGTTCCACGCACTTCTGGCACACCGGTGCGTTTACCGGACCATGCTGACTTCCAATTATGTTGTCATGAATTGTCGTCTGAAACTGGCTGTTATGTGCCCATTCAATATGGAGCAGATCAATCAAACACGCACTGCAAAATAAACACTTCACTTAGGCCTACTTTTGCGTTGAAATCAAAATCAGTTTACATACAATAAATTAACAACTGGTCTAATTTCATGGCAGGCTTTGGGCCTTCATTATTTCCTTACATTGTGGGATTGGTTTATTTGAGAATTGTAGGCTTCATGGAGCATTGTATTTTAGACATGTTTGGACAAATGGGCAAGTAGACAAAAGGAGTACAATATAGTTCCATCTGAAACATCAGCAGAGACCATTTTCCTAATTGTATTTATTTGGAAAAGGAATAAAACACAATAAATATAAACCACAAATATATATACATTTTTAAATAAATGCATTAAAAACATCTGAAATGAAGAGCTTGAAATTCAGTTTTACAAGGGGAGGGCAATCCAGTGTTTTAATACCAGATTGCACGGCTTTTCTCACTCTTCCCGCCTCAAACACACCAATGTCCAGTGTTATGATATACTGATGATTTGTCGCCACAGATGGTTTGTTAAGGTCTCTGTCGTTGTTGAAAGATGGCGTTGGCCAACAGCTCTATCTACTGGTCGCGTCTTGGACAACAGTTGTTGACAACTGTAGGATTGTAGCTAAGCCTAACCCTAACCCTTTTCCTAAACTTAACCTCATTCTGGAAATACAGTTGGCTAAAAGCTATTGAACACTTTATCTTAAAAAAAAATCAACATTGAAACACATTAGGCCTTGTTTTGTCAACTAAAACACATGTTGAAGTACAAGCGACAAAAATACTTTCATCATGAAGCTGAGCCCTACAGGAATTTCATGGATTTAAAAAAGTATTAATTTAAAGTTATAGGAGGTGAATGATTTCTGATAATGCCCTCAAATGTAATACGTCTCTTCATCTTCAGTTCATGCATGTTGACATTTTGTTGTATATATATTTTGTCACCAATATACAGTGGCTTGCGAAAGTATTCACCCCTTTGGCATTTTTCCTATTTTGTTGCCTTACAACCTGTAATTAAAATAGATTTTTTGGGGGGTTGTATCATTTGATTTACACAACATGCCTGCCACTTTGAAGATGCAAAATATGATTTATTGTGAAACAAACAAGACATAAGACAAAAAAGAACTTGAGCGTGCATAACTATTCACCCCCCAAAGTCAATACTATTTAGAGACACCTTTTGCAGCAATTACAGCTGCAAGTCTCTTGGGGTATGTCTCTATAAGCTTGGCACATCTAGACACTGGGATTTTTGTACCTGACAATTAACCTGTGAGTCTATGTTGTTGTTTTTGTTTGAATTGTTTACGTGTTCGCTATGCGGGGGAAATGGTAAAACAAGCGGGACTACATGGCTAAGAACTGTTATAACGGGGATTCTTTTCGTAGCAAGGCACTTTTGGAGTGAAGGCAATCCCACGCTGTGTTAGATAGGTTATTCATGTCTTCGGGTGTAGTTTGTAATAGTTGAAATGTGTAGTTTGGTTAGGATGGTAACGATATAATAATTAAGGATGAAGCGTGAATTCATGTCAGGAATAAGAAGTGTGAAGTTTTGGATTTCCTCCCTTCTGTAATAAGCAGCCAATGAGGTATTTTTCCTTTATTCATGTGTTTATTAATTAACCTGATACTGTTATATCTCCGGCTAAACTGTTTTTATGTATGTAAGCACTTCAGAGTCATATCAAGCTAATAAGTTACTCATAAGACAAGAAAGTTGTAAGAATGATTAACTGTATTTTCATTTACTTTATAGTTCTCACGGAAGGTGATAATTCTGACTAAAACTACAGAATAAAACCGCCAGTTAAAATCAAGGAACAGTTGTGCTCGTGGTTACTGGAGGGAGCTACAATTTTTGTCCATTCTTCAAGGCAAAACTGCTCCAGCTGCTTCATGTTGGATTGGTTCCGCTGGTGTACAGCAATATTTAAGTCATATCACAGATTCTCAATTGGATTGAGGTCCGGGCTTTGACTAGGCCATTCCAAGACATTTAAATGTTTTCCCTTAAACCACTCAAGTGTTGCTTTAGCAGTATGCTTAGGGTCATTGTCCAGCTGGAAGGTGAACCTCCGTCCCAGTCTCAAATCTCTGGAAGACTGAAACAGGTTTCCCTCAAGAATTTCCCTGTATTTAGCGCCAAACATCATTAAATTCTGACCAGTTTCAAAGTCCCTGCCGATGAAAGACATCCCCACAGCATGATGGATGAGGGATGGTGTTCTCAGGGTGATGAGAGGTGTTGGGTTTGCGCCAGACATAGCATTTTCCTTGATGGCCAAAAAGCTACATTTGACCAGACTATCTTCTTCCATACGTTTGGGGAGTCTCCCACATGCCTTTTGGCAAACACCAAACGTGTTAGATTATTTTTTTCTTTAAGCAATGGCTTTTTTCTGGACACTCTTCTGTAAAGCATAGCTCTGTGGAGTGTACGGCTTAAAGTGGTCCTATGGACAGATACTCCGATCTACGCTCTGGAGCTTTTCAGCTCCTCCAGGGTTATCTTTGGTCTCTTTGTTGCCTCTCTGAATAATGCCCTCCTTGCCTGGTCCATGACTTTTGGTGGGCGGCCCTCTCTTGGCAGGTTTGTTGTCGTGCCATATTCTTTCAAATTTTTTTAAATAATGGATTTAATGGTGCTCCGTGGGATATTCAAAGATACAGATACTTTTTTATAACCCAACCTTGATGATTACTTCTCCACAACTGGTGCACGCACCACTTTTACATTTTGTAATTTCACTTCACCAATTTGGACTATTTTGTGTATGTCCATTACATGAAATCCAAATAAAAAAATCCATTTAAATTACAGGTTGTAATGCAACAAATTAGGAAAAAACACAAAGGGGGATGAATACTTTTGTAAGGCACTATAATGAAGTGAACAGGACCTGAAGAAGAGGGAGCTTGTTTGACTGTATACCGTTGTTTGACTGATGAAATCTTTGGAAGGAATATTATGCTGTAGACCATTGTCTTGCATCAGCACGACGACCGTCTGCACTGACGTGTGTTGCGTTTGAATGACGCCATCTGACCGAAGACAATGGCATTAGACTAGGAAATGGAGGATCTGGGTAGCTCAGTATTCTGTCACAAAGAAGTATTTTATGAAAGACTTACGATACACATTACTCATTAAATTCTCAACCGCTCAGCGTTCAGCCAAGGGTGCCTTTTTAGGCCCCTAACACAGTTTAGTTGATGTAAAACAGTAGAATCATAATAAGGTTATTTCCACTACACGTGACTCACTCCACTAATGGTTTCTCCATAATATGGTAACTATAGTTTCAAGTTGGAGTTAATCAACATGACATAAGACACATTTTTTCAGCTCACAGTAAGGTACAGTACAGTGGGGGTTTTGGTTGACGGCGGCACCTCTCCTGGCATGTCTTTATATCTCACTGCTACTCAAGCTTGTCACTCTGGAACCAGAGCAATCAGGATTTATGATTAATCTGAACTCTCATTGTCAAATCTGATCTGCAGTCTAGAGGTTTGGTCACCAGAGGGACATCCATCTGAAAAGTGACATTAAGCACTCTGGGCTAGCTCACAGTGAATGTCCTCCTGGGGGCCTTCAGCAGTGGATCTCATATGCAAATTGTGAGTCGAGGAACAACCCTGTGTGATTCAGAAACAAGCCCTCTGACTCGGCTGTCACCGTCTCTGCCTCCACGCCCTCCCCTGCCATCCTTCTCATTGTCCGTATATCGGGCTCCATCTGGGGCTTTGTGGGAGACAGTGCTTCCTGCTGTTGGTACCCCAGGGTGGTGGTATCAGCTGTGGTGGAAGGTGGGATGATGGGTTTAGCGCGGTTAAGAACATACATCTCATGCCCGCGCTCATCGCGGTACTCCTCCAGCTGGGCAAAGGTTGTTGGTCCGTCTGAGTAATCATTGACATACAGTATGCTTTCCTCCTTGTCATCTGTGTCTTTCTGTCGCTGGCGGTGCCGGCTGTAGATCATGGCCACCAGGAGAAGGGCAGTGAGGGCCAGTAGGGAGATTCCTATGGCGATGGCAGTCTGTGTAGCAGCTCCCAGCGTGCTGAAGGCCATGCTGCCAAGGGCGTACAGGGGCTCTCTCCTCACGTCTGGCGATGTTGGCCGATTGGCGCGCAGACGAGGCCAGGATGGGGCGTAGGAGGCGGGGGACCAACCGGAAGAGGACGAGGAGTTGATTGCTAGCTGAAAGGTCACACGGGCCACCCCTCCAGCGTTCCAGGCCTCGCACTCATACACCCCGGCGTGAGACACCGTCACGTTGCTGAGGAAAAGCATTCCACTGCCCATGTCTGGATCGAAGCGCTCCCCATCCTCCTTTTGGAGTCTCACCCGCCCTGGGTGTGATGCATCCTCAGCCCCCACGCTCCCTACACTGCCCAGGTCCTGCACCAGCCCCCGCGGGGATAGTTGCACCTTGCCCTGGGACGTCTTCCTCCAGGTGACCTGTGGCCTGGGGTAACCAGAGGCATGGCAGGAGACACGTAGGCTCTCACCCAGGCGCACGGCCAGGCGGCGTGGCTCCAGCTGCACCAGAGGGGGGATACACACCAGGCTGTTGAGAGGCACCTCTACCAAGCTAAGGTGGGAAAGGCGGGGTGGCTCGGAACACACCAAGCGCCTCTCGGCCGAGCTCAGCAGGCGCTGGCCCTCCTCATCAATCCAGCTGCGCAGCCAGTGCAGGGCACAGTCACAACGCCATGGATTGTCTACAGTAGGAAATGATCATGTGATGGGTGGGTATGGCCAAGTCAACAAAAGAGGATAAAAAAGGATGTGACAGGACAATGACACAATTAACACAAAGTTAGGAGGTAATTCTAGCTTAACAATGGCAGTATATTTACTGTATGCTCTTTTATGGTTCCACAGCCCAACCCATGTCCTCTCTCTTGGCGCTCCCCTTACCTGTGACACGCAGCACCTGCAGGCTGACGAGGGGCCGCAGGGTGGCTGGGCCGATGGTGTGCAGGTTATTCCGGCTGAGGTCAAGGAGGGCAAGAGAGGACAGACCAACTAGAGCCTGGTCTCCCAGCATCTCAATGTTATTTTGCTGCAGGTGAAGCTCTTGAAGACGCTACGGAAGCAGGGATTGTAATCATTATTAGTAATGAATAGTGATATCATGTAGAGTAAGTCATTGACGTTAGTACATTGATTGTTGTGTTGAGGTGGAACTCTAGACAAACATGGTCTGTTTACAAGTGAGGAAGGGAACAGTAAAGAAAAGCATTGATTTAGCAAAACATTAACTTGAGTGACTGATAATATGTGGACTGACCAGTAGACCTCTAAAGGTATAGTCCTGTAGGCGAGTGATGTCATTTCCTGCCAGGTAGAGGACACGGAGGTGCTGCAAGCCCCTGAACATGTCTCCTGTGATCAGGTGGATGCGGTTCCCGTTGAGGGCTAGCTCCAGAAGATTACCCTGGCTCTGGAAGGCCCCAGGCTCCAGTGCTGCGATACTGTTGTTCTGCAGATACAGGCAGTGCAGAAGGCCCAGCTGGGAGAGGTCAGATAGATTGATCTGCTGGATAGCATTGTCCTGGAGGAAGATGGTCTAAATGGAATAGATGAGCAGAAGTACAGAATACAATGATCAGGGAAAGCACAACACCATCTTTATTTAACCAGGCAAGTCAGTTAAGAACACATTCTTATTTACAATGACAGCCTAGGAACAGTGGGTTAACTGCCTTGTTCAGGGACAGAACGGCAGATCTTTACCTTGTCAGCTCGGGGATTCGATCTAGCAACCTTTCAGTTACTGGTCCAACGCTCTAACCACTTGGCTACCTGCCACCCTGTAAACTCTCTAAGAAGATAAGTGTATGGATAATTCAAGACAGCCTATATTGTGTGGGGGGTGGTGGCCTATGTGTGTGTGGGTTTTGGAAACAGATGTATGTGGTAAACATATTGAGTCATCATGGCTAACCTGTGTGGTGGGTGGGACATGTGAGGGGATGTCCCGGAGGCCCATAGAGCCACACTCTACAGTCAAACTGTAGCAGCGACATCCCACTGGGCAGCCAAGGGATAGGAGTGTGTGGACAGATAAGATCAGGAAAGCCAGAAAGGAGAAGGCCATCGCACCAATAGGACAGAGATCCTAGAGAGAGACCAGCAGACTGAGAAGAGAGAGATGGAGGGTTATAGAGGGAAGAGGAAACTGGTTAAATATATAATTTTTGTTTACAATATATGCTGTATTGAACTCAAAATGATCTGCCTGAGCCCATAAATAAAAAGCAAGTATCAGTACTAATGTTGCATGCTGCCAGCCTGGCTGTGAGGTTACAATACAGTATCACAAGAGCAGAGGCATCCTTCCCATATTGGGTCCAAGAGCACGTGTCCCATAAGATTTGTCCTGTTATAAAAATGTTCTGATGCTAAATTAACGACTAACACTTCATTTTTAAACCCATATTTTATCATTACTGTTTATAAAAAGATCTGTCAGTGGTATTTTGCAGAGGGGGCAAAATACCCTAAGTGGTTTCTCCCAAGGTGCACGTGCATTAGCCTATCATCAGTGGATGAGGAGAGTGTAGAGTTACAAACACACAGCGTTTGATTTGATTTTAGCTACCCATGATGGGCAGGACTCGCATGAGGTACACTATATATACAAAAATATGGGGACACCCCTATTTCAGCCACACCCGTTGCTGACAGATATATAAAATTGAGCACACAGCCACGCAATCTCCATAGACAAACATTGACAGTAGAATGGCCTTACTGAAGAGCTGACTTTCAACGTGGCACTGTCATAGGATGCCACCTTTCCAACAGGTCAGTTCATTTACATTTACATTTAAGTCATTTAGCAGACGCTCTTATCCAGAGCGACTTACAAATTGGTGAATTCACCTTCTGACATCCAGTGGAACAGCCACTTTACAATAGTGCATCTAAATCATAAGGGGGGTGGTGAGAAGGATTACTTATCCTATCCTAGGTATTCCCTGAAGAGGTGGGGTTTCAGGTGTCTCCGGAAGGTGGTGATTGACTCCGCTGTCCTGGCGTCGTGAGGGAGTTTGTTCCACCATTGGGGGGCCAGAGCAGCGAACAGTTTTGACTGGGCTGAGCGGGAACTGTACTTCGTCAATGGTAGGGAGGCGAGCAGGCCAGAGGTGGATGAACGCAGTGCCCTTTCTTGGGTGTAGGGCCTGATCAGAGCCTGGAGGTACTGCGGTGCCGTTCCCCTCACAGCTCCGTAGGCAAGCACCATGGTCTTGTAGCGGATGCGAGCTTCAACTGGAAGCCAGTGGAGAGAGCGGAGGAGCGGGGTGACGTGAGAGAACTTGGGAAGGTTGAACACCAGACGGGCTGCGGCGTTCTGGATGAGTTGTAGGGGTTTAATGGCACAGGCAGGGAGCCCAGCCAACAGCGAGTTGCAGTAATCCAGACGGGAGATGACAAGTGCCTGGATTAGGACCTGCGCCGCTTCCTGTGTGAGGCAGGGTCGTACTCTGCGGATGTTGTAGAGCATGAACCTACAGGAACGGGCCACCGCCATGATGTTGGTTGAGAACGACAGGGTGTTGTCCAGGATCACGCCAAGGTTCTTAGCGCTCTGGGAGGAGGACACAATGGAGTTGTCAACCGTGATGGCGAGATCATGGAATGGGCAGTCCTTCCCCGGGAGGAAGAGCAGCTCCGTCTTGCCGAGGTTCAGCTTGAGATGTTCATCAAACATCTGCCCTGCTAGAGCTGCCTCGGTCAACTGTAAGTCAACTGTAAGTGCTGTTATTGTGAAGTTGAAACAGCTTCATGAAATGGGTTTCCATGACCGAGCAGCCGCACACAAGCTTAAGGTCACCTTGCGCAATGCCAAGAGTCATCTGGAGTGGTGTGAAGCTCACTTCATTATCTGGCAGTCCAACGGACGAATCTGGGTTTGGCGGATGCCAGGAGAACGCTCCCTGCCCGAATGCATAGTGCCAACAGTAAAGTTTGCGGAGGAGGAATAATGGTCTGGGGCTGTTTTTCAGGGATGGGGCTAGGCCCCATTTTATTTTTTTATTTCACCTTTATTTAACCAGGTAAGCTAGTTGAGAACAAGTTCTCACTTACAACTGCAACCTGGCCAAGATTAAGCAAAGCAGTGTGACAGAAACAACAACACAGAGTTACACATGGAATAAACAAGCGTACAGTCAATAGCACAATATAAAAAAAGAAAGTCTATATCCAGTGTGTGAAAATGGCATGGAGTGGTATGGCAATAAATAGGCCATAGTAGCAAAGTACTTACAATTTAGCAGATTAACACTGGAGTGATAGATGAGCAGATGATGATGAGCAGATGATGGTTTGTAAGTAGTGATACTGGTGTGCAAAAGAGCAGAAAAGTAAATAAAAACAATATGGGGATGAGGTAGGTAGATTGGGTGGGCTATTTACAGATGGACTATGTACAGCTGCAGCGATCGGTTAGCTGCTCAGATTGCTGATGTTTAAAGTTAGTGAAGGAAATGTAAGTCTCCAGCTTCAGCGATTTTTGCAATTCGTTCCAGTCACTGGCAGCAGAGAACTGGAAAGAAAGGCGGCCAAAGGAGGTGTTGGCTTTGGGGATGACCAGTGAGATATACCTGCTGGAACACGTGCTACGGGTGGGTGTTGTTATCGTGACCAGTGAGCTGAGATAAGGCGGAGCTTTACCTAGCATAGACTTATAGATGACCTGGAGCCAGTGGGTCTGGCGACTAATATGTAGCGAGGGCCAGCCGACTACAGCATACAGGTCGCAGTGGTGGGTGGTATAAGGCGCTTTGGTAAGAAAACGGATGGCACTGTGCTAAACTGCATCCAATTTACTGAGTAGAGTATTGGAAGCTATTTTGTAGATGATATTCATATCATATAGATGATATTCAGTTTTACTAGGGTAAGTTTGGCGGCGTGAGTGAAGGAGACTTTGTTGCGAAATAGAAAGCCGATTCTAGATTTGATTTTGGATTGGAGATGTTTGATATGAGTCTGGAAGGAGAGTTTACAGTCTAGCCAGACACCTAGGTATTTGTAGTTGTCCAAGTATTCTAGGTCAGAACCGTCCAGAGTAGTGATGCTAGTCGGGCGCGTGGGTGCGGGCAGCGAATGGTTGAAAAGCATGCATTTGGTTTTGGTAGCGTTTAAGAGCAGTTGGAGGCCATAGAAGGAGTGTTGTATGGCATTGAAGCTCGTTTGGAGGTTAGTTAACACAGTTAAAGAAGGGCCAGATGTGTACAGAATGGTGTCGTCTGCGTAGAGGTGGATCAGGGAAACACCTGCAGCAAGAGCGACATCGCTGATATATAAAGAGAAAAGAGTCGGCCCAAGAATTTAACCTTGTGGTACCCTCATAGAGACTGCCTGAGGTCCGGACAACAGGCCCTCCGATTTTACAAACTGAACTCTGTCTGCGAAGTAGTTGGTAAACCAGACGTGGCAGTCATTTGAGAAACCAAGGCTATTGAGTCTGCCGATAAGAATACGGTGATTGACAGAGTAGAACGCCTTGGCAAGGACGATGAAGACGGCTGCACAATACTGTCTTTTATCGATGGTGGTTATGATATCGTTTAGTACCTTGAGCGTGGCTGAGGTGCACCCGTGACCAGCTCGGAAACCGGATTGCTCAGCGGAGAAGGTATGGTGGGATTTGAAATGGTCAGTGATCTGTTTATTAACTTGGCTTTCAAAGACTTTAGTTCCAATGAAGGGAAATCTTAATGCTTTAGCATACAATGCCATTCTAGACGATTCTGTGCTTCCAACTTTGTGCAAACAGTTTGGGGAAGGCCCTTTCCTGTTTCAGCATGACAATGCCCCCGTGCACAATGCGAGGTCCATACAGAAATGGTTTGTTGAGATCGGTGTGGAACTTGACTAGCCTGCACAGAGCCCTGACCTCAACCCCATCGAACACCTTTAAGGTGACTTCGTAGACTTCGAGCCAGGCCCAACATCAGTGTCCAACCTCCCTAATACTCCTGTGGCTGAATGGAATCAAGTCCCGGCAGAAATGTTCCAACATCTAGTGGAAAGCCTTCCCAGAAGATAGGAGGCTGTTACAGCAGCAAAGGGGGGACCAACTCCATATTAATGCCAATGATTTTGGAATGAGATGTTTGACGAGCAGGTGTCTGTCCACATACTTTTGGTCATGTAGTGTATGTTTGTAAATTAATTTTAGCAAGTTCTTCAGCCTATTGATTCCTTCTTGATAAATAAATAAAACAAAAATGTTTTGTTTGTTCTCTGTAATACTAGCCACCTTCCAGCAATTTTATGAAGTTGGCTTTAGCTAGCCAGATTGGTTCCCGATCTTCCAACCTCATAACTAGCAACCAAGTCATTTCAGGCCATCAATCGTTAGAGTAACTTGTCTATCTTAGCTGGCATGCCTGCTGTCAAGGTTGCTAAACTTTAGAAAAGCAAGTAATTACTAAATGGACTGAATAACAGGGGTGCAACCTTAATTATTATCATTATTATTTTTTATCCAGTCAGATAAACACTCCAAACAGCCTACCTGACCGCCCGGAGGCGTCCGCATGGTCCTAAAGCACACAGTTGCCTAGTTTTGTATCACATTCCAATAATAAAACTGGAGGGGACAAAAATGCAATTTCAGAATTTCCCCAGTGAAAGTTCCACCCCTGCTGAATAAGACTCACATTCCTTTCAATATTTTACCAAGATTTTTGAAGAGGTGCATATTTACACTGAACAAAAATCTGAATGCAACATGTAAAGTGATGGTCCCATGTTTCATAAGCGGGAAATAAAAAATCACAGAAATATTCAATACGAAGAAAAAGCTTTTTAATCCTAAATGCACTCATTTGTTTACATCCCTGCTAGTGAGCATTTCTCCTTTGCCAAGATAATCCATCCACCAGACAGATGTGGCATATCAAGAAGATGATTAAACAGTATGATTATTACACAGCTGCACCTTGTGATGGGGACAATAAAAGGCCACTTTAAAACGTGCAGTTTTGTCACACAACACAATGCCACAGATGTCTCAAGTTTTGAGGAAGCATGCAATTGGCATGCTGACTGCAGGAATGTCAACCAGAGCTGTTGCCAGAGAGTTTAATGTTAATTTCTCTACCATAATATCACACCCTGACCATAGTTTGCTTTGTATGTTTCAATGTTATGTTTGGTCAGGGTGTGATCTGAGTGGGCATTCTATGTTGTGTAACTAGTTTGTCTGCTTCTACTACTGTGATTATTATTATTTGACCATGCAGGTCATTTATGAACATTTGAACATCTTGGCCATGTTCTGTTATAATCTCCACCCGGCACAGCTAGAAGAGGACTGGCCACCCCTCATAGCCGGGTTCCTCTCTAGGTTTCTTCCTAGGTTTTGGCCTTTCTAGGAAGTTTTTCCTAGCCACCGTGCTTCTCCACCTGCATTGCTTGCTGTTTGGGGTTTTAGGCTGGGTTTCTGTACAGCACTTTGAGATATCAGCTGATGTACGAAGGGCTATATAAATACATTTGATTTGAATTTGATTTGTTAAGAGATGAGCAGACCATTTCCTTGGAGAAGGTGAGATCAATTCCAGGAAGTGACCTGGCAGTGAGCATACATCTTCCTCTAATAAGCCTGACACCTAGCAAGGGCCTGGAGGTTTTCCTGAAGAGCTGTGATGCAGCTCCAGGGGAATCAGTAAGTGGCATACAGCATGACTCGTAGCATTTATATGTTTTATAACAGTAGCTTATTCATGACCAGGCCTCTAAGCTCTGATTCTCCTGACTGTTTTGGTTTGTAGCCTATTGTAACTCGAAAAAATAGGTCAGAGAATAAGAATATGCCAAAACGGTATCATAGCAGACATATTTATGAGATGATCTAGGCCTAGACAAATAACTATACAGCCACCATTACTTGGATTCTACAACTAATAACGACAGTAATAATAATATTAGTAATACCATTACGCCTACTGCTAATAAATAATAATGCACTGTTTTATCATAATTCATTACTGTCATGGTTGCTCTTATTTATATTGTGCAAGCTGATCAGTTAGCCTACAACACACTACCATAATAAATCGATATCCAATACAGCCTACTCTGGGATAATAATGCATAAACATTTGGCTACACACTGCACAGTCCACATTATATCAGTAGTTCTTAAAGAAAAAGAGGCATCATCGGCGGCCACATACCAGACAAGGATGGAGAGATGACCTATACAATTACAGTCGCCCAATTTCGAATGGATCAGCCTCGAAAAGTGCGTTATTTCGATTAGAAGCACACCGACACCTTCCTATAGATTTGGGCATACTCTAACAGGATCTCCTCGGCAAAAGACACATCCGACGTTTTGAACAGATTGTCAAAGGCGACTGTCGAGCCTTTATCATTGCACAGCGAGGGCCCCGCATCTTAGTAAAATGTCCGATACGTGCAGGCTAAAGTACATGTCCAATCTCGAAATTAAATGCTTCAAGCCGACAGATTTGTATTCCAAAAAAAGAAAAAACAATTTTGATTAATCAAAATATCTCCTTTTCCTTTAATTCCATTATATGTTATTGCGCCCGCACGGTGTCATCCAATTCAATACGCTCCTGGTCTCTAGCGCCTCCCTTCATCCTCTCTCAAATGCACGATCACATACTAGCTCTACAGTTGAATTGTTAAACACTTGCTTTGTTGACTTCTTGACTTTTGCTATATCTGATCTATTCCCCGATGTTCCTACCAACTAAATATCTTAGATACCACTTTATATCTAATTTACTCTCCATCACACGCGCGACAGAGCGCAAGAGTCTCCGTCACACACATTTTCCATTAGTCCTGTCTTTCTTTCATTATGGCAACATTAACGGTCTATGTCTTCGTCACTAAAAGCATTATCCACATTATTGCACTATAATAACAATAGTATTATCTCATCTGCTTTAAGGAGCAGGAATATTGTAACCATTATGTTTTAGGATAGTAGGTACATGACTAGATCCTTATATTCCTTCATGAGAGACAAATACAATGAGTGTGTAATGTGATCAATTAAATTAACCAGTTGAATTGCATTAGGTTTGTGTCAATATAGGCCGACTGGGCAAATGTGACAGACACTGTCAGTGGAGACAAACACGACATACATATCCCTGGATACAAAGGCAAATTAATAATTTAACTGTCTGAGTTATCGAATTGTAACATTAACATTCAGACATTGGTGGTGTCCTAGAGTTTCAGGATATTGAGATGAGAAGCCATTTCTAGGCATATTAAAAATGTCCACTACTGTATAGTGGGGACTGGGGACCCCTGCTGGTAAGACCGAAGAAGCTACCCAGATCAAGAAAGGTGGTTTACTCTATACAGGAGAATGGCAAGGAAAGCATCATGCAATGGAAAACTGTGTTACTATGACCTCTACTGGCAACTTCCTGCTTGTTCAGGGAGGAACAGTATTGTATGATTCCTTTCATGTTGAATGTTTAGTCCAATAAGTCTGACAATTTATTTGAGAAATTACATTAAAGACATATCTCATCCACAGACAGCCGTGCAAAGCATTTCTCTGTACACAAGCATTTCACTACACCCACAATAACATCTGCTAAATATGTGTATGCGACCAATACAATTCACATATTATTGTTCTCCCACATAGTACCCATCAAACCAGATATACATTAGAAGTATCTATTACAAGTGCTTTACGTTGTAATATAATCAATTATGTTTAGTTTCATCACACAGAGAGAAAGAAAAATGCAATCTAATCTAAAATGCAATCACATATTTTCGATGTGTTTGAGCAGATTTACAAATTAAGTCTTTCCAGTCTTCTTAAGTTTGATGATTCTGAAGGAGCTGATTTCAGTGTATGTTGTCTTGAGATAGGTCTGCAGCTGTAATGCTGCCTGAGAAGGAGGAGGTAGAGAAGGAAGGTGTTATTGACAGGGAGATAGACAAAGTGAAAAGTGAGAGATCAATGCAACCTAACTACATATTTCTGCAGATTCAAAAATCAAGTCTTTCCGGTCTTCTATGGCTGATTCTGATCTATGTCACTCTGGCAGATAGCCTAACAGTTAAGCGCGTTGGCCACTCTGAAAAGATCATCTGCTAAAGGACTCAAATGTATATATGTAAGTAGGGCATTTGTTGTTTCTGAGTGTTGAGATAGGCAAAGAGAAAGCAGAAGCACTTACATTCTGAATAGACACTTCAAGAGACGCATCAGTTGAATTGGGTGGAGCAAGAATGGATATAGATCCACTACCAATCACCTTCTGAATGTCTAAAAAAATATAACATACTTTGAGTTAATGGCAAAAAAATATAATCTTTCAACCATCCCTCTTCGATGTTGGTGTCCTGTGACACTGAAACTCAGTTCCAGTTTTTGGTGTTTCCCAAAAGAGGTACAGAGCAAAATAGTATCAAACACATCATGTACGCTTGAACTGTTAATTATTTAAAAAAGAGGGATCAAGGGTTCTGACCTTTTGTGCAGGTTTCTGCATAGTCAGGACAGCAGTCATTTAGAGTCTGACAAACCTCGTCACAGAAGCACCCTCTGAAGCAGTTCACGTTGGCGCCTTTACAGCACAAGGCCGGCCGCGCAGAACAACTTCCTTTAGGATGATTGGAAAAACATAAATTATTGAACAGGAAGGTTAACTGTAAAGCCTTGATAAAATGTATTGAAAAAAAATCACATTTTGATGTGGTAGAGGAGAAAACTAAAGGAACCTGGAAATGAGAACACTGGGAATGATGTGGAAGTGGAATTGGTTGCATTGCTTGCATTGGTTGCATTGGTTGCATTGGTTGCGTTGGTTGCGTTGGTTGCGTTGGTTGCGTTGGTTGCGTTGGTTGCATTGGTTGCGTTGGTTGCGTTGGTTACATTGGTTGCGTTGGTTGCGTTGGTTGCGTTGGTTGCGTTGGTTGCGTTGGTTGCATTGGAGACAGAGGACACCGTGGCTGATCCAATCTGCACACCTATAAACAAAGACAGTAAATGATGCCACCTCAGACACAGTAGCATGTTTACAATTTGAAGTTTCTACAATTTCAAGATTTTACAACTATTATTAATAGTGATCAAGGGCCTCCATAAAAACAGAGATGATAAAACAATGGCCCAGCGATACCTGTCACACAAGTAGTCTGGAAGTCTGGGCAGCAATCTTTCAACCTTATACAAGCCACATCACAGAAGCACCCTCTGAAACAGGAATTGTTGAGCCCAAGACAACACAGAGGTGGATTTGAAGAACATCTCCCTAGAATGCAAACATATAAAAACAAGTATGAAAATATGTTAAAAGCATAGGTGTACTTTACCTTGCTACTGAATGTAAATACTGTAATCAAAAAAGGAACATTTTAAAATGATGGGACAATAATTCAAGTATATGGTAGTTATATTTACAGCAGGATTTGATTCATAATTTATTTTATCTGATGCATTGCAGAGAAACTTACTTGAGAATGAAGCCACCAGAGGAACTGGGCTAGTTCCATTAATCCCAGGAAATGGTGTCGACAAATTGCCAAAGTGATATTGAGTGGTATTCAATGACCCGCCTGTAGTGGCCAGAGTTGTCCATGCACTCTGAGAGCTTGTATTGGTAGATGGAGTTGTTACATTTGATGGCAGAGCTGTTGCATTTGGACGTTGACGCGTCAAACTTGATGCTTTAGTTGTTGCAATAGATGTAGGATTGTCTGTGTTTGACACTTGAGATGAGGCACCAACCAGTGAGGGTGTTACATCTGTTGACGAGGGTGTTATACCAACTGATGAAGCTGTTGTATCTGATGCTGAAGTTGTTGAGGATGAAGTGGCTGTTGAGCTTGACAGTGGATCATTTGACCTCGTTTGTTGGACAGGGGTCCCACCTGACTGTGGGGCTGCTGAGCTCAATGGTGGACCAGTAGTGCTCGATGGTGGAGTTGCTGTTCTCAGAGGACAAACCGCAAGACAAATTTGAGTCATTAATGCAGAAGAGTTAAGAAAGGTTTTGCAAAACAATATATACATGGACTGGAAAGCCTATTCAATTTATTTGTGTCGTATTTATTATCAACAGTACTGTTTAGAAATGTTTTATTCTCACGTTGATATGGGATAACCAGTGTACAGTACAAGTCTAATAAAATGGCTAAAATGTTAACATGACATTTTGTATTGAAGTCCTTGACTACATTTTCTTGTAAGAAAAGGTTAATCTACGGTATGTGTGTGTGCTCCACCTACCTATAGTAGTCTGTCCATTTACCGTGTGAAGGATAAACAGAAGAGCAATGTGTGCAGTGTAACAACCCATTCTGATAAGTGTCTGTTTTCTTCTAAACCTTTAAGGTCAATGTCAGTGAAGTCAAGTCGCTCTGGATAAGAGCGTCTGCTAAATGACTTAAATGTAAATGTCGTTTGGAGCTATCTACTCTCATGTCCTGTTTATCCTGTTAGAGGTCCTCCTCCCTGCGTGGTAAGGAAATAGAGGTATGACTGCATTCCTATCATTAATCTTGTCTGACCAGATGATTAAATATATATATATATTTTAGGTGGTAGATCAGCTTAATATTGCAGATAGGTTGTGGCTTCTATCAATGTAATTCTCTGTATATTTTCCAAACCCATATACAGTGGGGGAAAAAAGTATTTGATCCCCTGCTGATTTTGTACATTTGCTCACTGACAAAGAAATGATCAGTCTATAATTGTAATGGTAGGTTTATTTAAACAGTGAGAGACAGAACAACAAAAAATCCAGAAAAAGGCATGTCAAAAATGTTATAAATTGATTTGCATTTTAATGAGGGAAATAAGTATTTGACCCCCTCTCAATCAGAAAGATTTCTGGCTCCCAAGTGTCTTTTATACAGGTAATGAGCTGAGATTAGGAGTACACTCTTAAAGGAAGTGCTCCTAATCTCAGTTTGTTACCTGTATAAAAGACACCTGTCCACAGAAGCAATCAATCAATCAGATTCCAAACTCTCCACCATGGCCAAGACCAAAGAGCTCTCCAATGATGTCAGGGACAAGATTGTAGACCTACACAAGTCTGGAATGGGCTACAAGACCATCGCCAAGCAGCTTGGTGAGAAGGTGACAACAGTTGGTGCGATTATTCGCAAATGGAAGAAACACAAAAGAACTGTCAACCTCCCTCGGCCTGGGGCTCCATGCAAGATCTCACCTCGTGGAGTTGTAATGATCATGAGAACGGTGAGGAATCAGCCCAGAACTACACAGGAGGATCTTGTCAATGATCTCAAGGCAGCTGGAACCATAGTCACCAAGAAAACAATTGGTAAACCACTACGCCGTGAAGGACTGAAACCCTGAGCATCCGCAAGGTCCCCCTGCTCAAGAAAGCACATATACATGCCCGTCTGACGTTTGCCAATGAACATCTGAATGATTCAGAGGACAACTGGGTGAAAGTGTTGTGGTCAGATGAGACCAAAATGGAGCTCTTTGGCCTCAACTCGCCGTGTTTGGAGGAGGAATGCTGCCTATGACCCCAAGAACGCCATCCCCACCGTCAAACATGGAGGTGGAAACATTATGCTTTGGGGGTGTTTTTCTGCTAAAGGGACAGGACAACTTCACCGCATCAAAGGGACGATGGACGGGGCCATGTACCGTCAAATCTTGGGTGAGAACCTCCTTCCCTCAGCAGGGCATTGAAAATGGGTCGTGGATGGGTATTCCAGCATGACAATGACCCAAAACACACGACCAAGGCAACAAAGGAATGGCTCAAGAAGAAGCACATTAAGGTCCTGGAGTGGCCTAGCCAGTCTCCAGACCTTAATCCCATAGAAATTCTGTGGAGGGAGCTGAAGGTTCGAGTTGCCAACGCCAGCCTCGAAACCTTAATGACTCTGAGAATATCTGCAAAGAGGAGTGGGACAAAATCCCTCCTGAGATGTGTGCAAACCTGGTGGCCAACTACAAGAAACATCTGGCCTCTGTGATTGCCACCAGAGGGTTTTGCCACCAGGTACTAAGTCATGTTTTACAGAGGGGTCAAATACGTATTTCCCTCATTCAAATGCAAATCCATTTATAACATTTTTGACATGCGTTTTTCTGGATTTTTTTGTTGTTATTCTGTCTCTCAATGTTCAAATAAACCTATCATTAAAATTATAGACTGATCATTTCTTTGTCAGTGGGCAAACATACAAAATCAGCAGGGGATCAAATACTTTTTTCCCTCACTGTATATATATTTTTAATAAATAGATATTATTTTAAATATATGTGTATATATATACACATACTTGTATATATTTTCCTTTATTATTTTCCCCTAACCCTTTCACTCCTCCCCTAATTGTAGTAAACTAATGGACAACAACACTTAGGCTTCTATTTCCAGCTTATACATACTATATACTGTACATTTTACGGACACAGTATATTTTACATTAGTTATCTTTGTTTGTTTTTAGTCCCATCCTTCAGCTATCCTCAACCCCTCCCATCTATCGCTGAACAACATCCAGTTTGGATTTCTATTTGCCATATATTTTTGTGCTGTGCTGTTTCACAAAAGTTCTGAACCTTTCTATTCTCATAGTTTCTACAGATTGTAAATAAAATAAACATTTTGCTAAGAGTATTATTATATTATTGATTAATTGACTATGACTTTTCAAATCACCCAGCAGGGCTATTTGCAGAGTTAGCTCCAGGTAAATGTTGCAATTCTTCAGCCATTCCTGAATCTGCGAGAATCCAGGGGTCATAAAAATGTATTATTACAGGGAAATTGTTGTAAACATGAAAAATGACATACAGATACTGCAAGAATCCATCAATATTAGGTTTTAGACTTTTGAAAATATTTATTGTTGTGATGCTTGTCACAGAGAAAATTCTTATTTTTAAAGCTATTAATGTACATCAGGGCTTGCCAACCATGTTCCTGGAGTGCTACCCTCCTGTAGGTTTTTGCTCCAACCTCAGATGTAACTAACCTGATTCAGTTTATCAACCAGCTAATTATTAGAATCAGGTGTGCTAGATTAGGGTTGGAGCGAAAACCTACTGGACGGTAGCTCTTCAGGAACAGGGTTGGAGAGCCCTGATGTACACTATATTGAAGCATAGAATGAAGCTTCATTATTGACTGCATATTTGGCCAAAGACTGAGTTAAATCTTAAAGAAAGATTTAAATGTGTTAAAGAACTGTAAGAAGCACTTTTCAAGGGTCTGAAAAAGCCTGCATTTCTGCAAGGTTATATTTTATTGCGTTCATCCATAACCTTGGTTGAGTTGCACTTAGGTGCACCAGGAAACAAATGGGTCAAGGTATTTGAGCAGCAGGTTTTGTTACATGCCTAAGATTTTAGAAAGCTCATAAAGTAATCTGATAGCATTGACTATAAATATGATTTGATCTGAACTTCAGCTGTAAAATAACATGCACAGGGTTATCAAACAGTAGCACAACGTTACTGTCAGTCAAATGTGGCATTATAGCAGGCAGTGTTAGGGTTTTCATAGTGCTTGTAAGGGTTATTTTTGTCCAGGATACTAAGGCACACCCAGCAGAAGTACTGACCACAGGTGAAACAGGCCATCTTGTTACAGCCACCGGTCTTCTGTAATGAGAGGATAGACACTGGTCACGAAGATGACGTCAAGCCATGCCATGTCAAAGGTACAATAAGCTGGTTATAGAGCTCAGGCTTACCTGTATGTTGGCACGGCAGGATGGACATTTTTTGCTGTTCTGGCCTTTCCAGCCTTCACTCAGGCTCTCCTCCACCACTGTGTTGAGAATGTGTTTCCCATAGCGTTTCTCCAGGAACATTCTCCTCTCCTCACTGCCTGAGGCATAATCTTCCCATAGGCCCTGGAGCCCAGCTACAGGCAGAAACAGACAAACACAGAAAATGGCGCACAAGCTGGGATAAGAGTTTGATTGAGCCAAAGCAACCTGGAATGACTGCAATGACTCAACAGTGGATAGAGCTAAACATTGGATACTTAAAATGCCATGACAGTGCTAGGAGGCACATCATCTCAAATATATTAATTGTGTTTATTATTTCTTTAAGAATTATTGAAACATTCTATTCTAAGTTACCTTCCACAAGCTCCGAAAGTGTGACTGATCAACAGGCTTGCATGTGGTTCATTTGGTTGCATATAACTTACACTGAATGGTTTCTCTTACCCTCTGTCTGAGGTACACCTGCATAGGATGACTCAGCAGCTGAGTCAGAGCCTGAGGTCAGGAATGTGTTTGCGCTTAGTTTACAGTGGGAGGTGCCATGGTAGGTCTTGCGACAGATAGTGCAGAAGGCATAGCGGCAGGAGGGGCAGAGGGCAGCGGTTGTGTCCGGTTCCAGCACCACTGGGGCAACACAGGCCTTGCGGGCGCAGTAAATCACGTCAGCCATGCGGTCCAGAGTGGACTGGAGCAGGAGGCGGTCATAACGGGTGAATAACTCCTCCCCAACCAACCGCTTCACCTTAAACAACAGTTAATTCTCTGGGTTTAGTTTCCACATAGTTTCACACAGGTTAACTTCAGATATTCCCTGAGGAAACTGTATTTCAACTTCGATCTCTAGAATAAACATCTATTCACTTCAGTTTTTCATTACCTGTGAGGGTGTAGCTGTGGAGCTGCACTCAGGCTCTGGACAGGTAAGGCCACGGACGTTCCCGTCTCTGATCTGGACCGTGAAGTACTCCGACATGCATTCGTTGCAATAAATATGGCCGCACTTTCTGTACTGACTACAGCCTAACTTGCTCATGAAGCAGATCCCACAGCCATATGCCTGTCCCTCGAACACTCTCAGCCTCTGTCTCTCATCATAGTCCAGCAGATGCACCAGGAGGTCTGTGTCTGTGGCTAACATTGACAGGGCCCTTGGGTCCAGGGACACTGCAGCCTCATCAGAGGTTTCAACTACACTACCTTCTGCTTCCCCCTGAGAGTCTCCAGCCTCGCTGCCCTCAGTAGATGGAGTGGCTTGGCCCTGGTCATTGACAGGGATCTCCAGCGGTGGCCGGATATTCAGGAAGTCAAGCAGGTCGTCTCTGAGGAACTGGACCCAGTAGAAGAGGACCACACTGCCCACAGTGTCCTCCCATATCTCATCCAAATGCTTACACACTGCTGAGAGCTGAGACATTAATCAATGATTACTACACATACAAATTATGTCTAAAACTCAATACACTTCACAGTATTGAATACATTTTTGATCTAAACATACCTGACTATGGGAGAGCCACTTACAGGTCAGTATAAACTCGGGTGATGAGGTGGAGGGGTAATCCAAAGGTAGGTTGAAGGTCAGCACCAGAGGAGGGAGGAAAGATATGACATAATCTCTGTGCTTGTCACCTTGGTATCACAATAAAGACAAAAGAAGCCTGGATACCATTCATCTGCTTTACTAGAATAACCTGAGTATAGAATATATATTTTGTCAATGTGTATTGTAGCATAACCGAAATAAAGGCTACAATACAACTGGTAGTGAGATCATGATTTGCATAAATGATAAAATAATTACTATTATTTGAATCCAAACCTGCTTTGACAATCACACTGAAGTCCCGAGGAAGGTCCAAAGAGACCCGGATTTCCCCACCCAATCCTGACACAGCCCGTCTGAACTCCTGACTGTAGATACTCGCGAGCGCCAGCAGTTCATCCTCCTGTTCTTCCAATTCCGCGTTCATAATACTCCAGCGTCACTTCACTACATCTACTAAACGTATTATTATAGCTACGTTTATGAGAATAATAGGCCTACACTAGATACAATACTTTTTTCGATTTGGTTTAGCTCCTTTACTGTTGTAAATTTACTTCCGCGTTCTATTGCCTCCGAAGCACTAATGTTGTTGTGAACCCGCCTATAGGAAATCTCTGGACTTCGAAACGTAGAGCTAGCTTCCTGTTGGTTGATTCGTATACTTTCAAATCAAACCCAATCACATTTTATTTGTCACACACGTCGAATACAACAGGTACCATACAGTGAAATGCTTACTTACAAGCCTTTAACCAACAATGCAGTTTTAAAGAAGATCCCTTAAAAAAAGTAAAGATAAGATTAAAAAATAATTAAAGAGCAGCAGTAAATAACAATAGCGTGGCTATATACAGGCGGTAACTGTACAGAGTCAATGTGTCAAAGTGCGTTGGGCACCGGTGTTGAGGTAATTATGTACATGTAGGTGGAGTTATTAAAATGGCTATGCATAGATGATAACAGAGAATAGCAGCAGCGTTGGACATTTTCACTTGGGGTTGTACTCACTTTTGTTGCCAGCGGTTTAGACATTAATGGCTGTGTGTTTGAGTTATTTTGAGGGGACAGCATATTTACACTGTTATACAAGCTTTACACTCACTACTTTACATTGTAGCAAAGTGTCATTTCTTCAGTGCTGTCACATGAAAAGATATACTCAAATATTTACAAAAATGTGAGGGGTGTACTCACTTTTGTGATATACTGTACATCCGTACCACAGGAGGTTGGTGGCACCTTAATTGGGGAGGACGGGCTCATATTAATGGCTGGAACGGCATCAATGGAATGGTATCGGACTCATCAAACACATGGTTTCCATTTGGTTGATACCATTCAATTTACCCCATCCCAGCCATTATTGTGAGCCGTCCTCCCCTCATCAGCCTTCTGTGGCACGTACTTGTTACTGAGAGTCTTATCTTTCAGTGATGGGGTCACAATATTTTGTTGCTTAAACCGTTCAAAGATAGAGACACATTTGTAGGAAGAAAACATAAACCGTTCTGTTTATTACAACCGCATCTAAATCAATTCAAAATCACATTTATTTATATAGCCCTTCGTACATCAGCTGATATCTCAAAGTGCTGTACAGAAACCCAGCCTAAAACCCCAAACAGCAAGCAATGCAGGTGTAGAAGCACGGTGGTTAGGAAAAACTCCCTAGCAAGGCCAAAACCTAGGAAGAAACCTAGAGAGGAACCAGGCTATGTGGGGTGGCCAGTCCTCTTCTGGCTGTGCCGGGTAGAGATTATAACAGAACATGGCCAAGATGTTCAAATGTTCATAAATGACCAGCATGGTCGAATAATAATAAGGCAGAACAGTTGAAACTGGAGCAGCAGCACGGCCAGGTGGACTGGGGACAGCAAGGAGTCATCATGTCAAGTAGTCCTGGGGCATGGTCCTAGGGCTCAGGTCAGTTGAAACTGGAGCAGCAGCACGGCCAGGTGGACTGGGGACAGCAAGGAGTCATCATGTCAGGTAGTCCTGGGGCATGGTCCTAGGGCTCAGGTCCTCCGAGAGAGAGAAAGAGAGAGAGAAGGAGAGAATTAGAGAACGCACACTTAGATTCACACAGGACACCGAATTGGACAGGAGAAGTACTCCAGATGTAACAAACTGACCCCAGCCCCCCGACACATAAACTACTGCAGCATAAATACTGGAGGCTGAGACAGGAGGGCTACCGGAGGTTACTGACTTAACCCCGGTTCTATGAACCAAGCGCTAATTTTCTCTTGTGACCCCATTTTCAAATCAGGTGACCTCACGTGTGGGGACATTTACAAATCTGTTACAAAAGGGTCAAAGGGAGGCTACTCATCGGTCAGTGACATTACTCTGTGTATGCCACCCATCATGTGTTTTAAGAGTTTTAGCAAGATTAGCCTTGTGGGAAAAGTACCCAATTGTCATACTTGAGTAAAAGTTAAGATGCCTTAAGTAAAAGTGAATGTCAACCAGTAAATGAGAACTTGAGTAAAAGTCTAAGTATTTGGTTTTATATATACTTAAGTATCAAAAGTAAATGTAATTGCTAAAATATACTTCAGTATTCAAAGTAAAAGTACAAATCATTTAAATTCCTTATATTATGCAAACCAGATGGGACACATGACCAGGGATGTTCAATTGAAAAGTGCGTGAAGTGGACCATTTTCCTTTCCAGCTAAGCATTAACAAATACTATCAGTATTTTTAAGAATGTAGTTAACTAAAAGTAAAAGTTGCCAAAATATAAATAGTAAAGTACAGATGACCCCAAAACAACTAAAGTAGTACTTTAAAGCATTTTACTTAAGTACTTTACACCACTGACAACATTTTACATTAAAAAATGGGTTTATAAATACCTTAACCATTGACAGTTTATGAATATGTATAAAACATTTACAGTAATAGGCCTAGCTGAAATTGTGTGGCTGCACTGTTTAAATGGCCACTAACACTGGACAGTCCACAGCTCATCTTATAGTAGTGGGTAAGAATGTGAAAAAACAGGGGTAAGACAAGAAACATAGCATATTTCCCATCCATTGGTGATACACAGCCTGCAGAGAGAAAGGGTGTATTAGAGGAAGGGAGGGAATGGAAGGGGGGAGTTGAGGACTTGCTTCTCTCAAAATATAGTATTACAGAGTGATTAAAACCTGCCTTCAGAACTCCTCTGTCAGCCAAGTCCTTCAAAAATGTTTTGCACTTTAAAAATAATACAGGGGAACCAGCACAGACATGCTGAGGAGAGAGAGGAAGAGACAGAGAACAGAGAGAAAACTAAGGAACCGGGGTGTGTTGATAGTAGCAGGCCTATGCTGGGAAAGGTTGTGAGTTAAGTCAATAGTACACAGTTTAGCTCTGTAATTTGAAGTAGTTCAAAACTACCTTAGTGAAATAACTACTGAGCTCCCCTGACTGGATTTGCCACTATCTAGTGGCATGCAGACAAATACCATAAATCAGTGCTGTGTTCTGACATTCTGTTGTTGTGTGGTTATCATTGTATGTTTGTCAGTTTCTGATGGTTTCACAGGGTCTAGCATGCAAGTCCCCCTGCTGTCTGCCAATCAAAGAAATGCCTGGAATATTTTAGTGCAGGTGTCCTTGTAGTTGATGGACCAGTGAGGGGCTGTGCAGGTGGTTGGGCATTACATGTTATATTGCTATGCTTTCATTGTTCTGTCTCATTCACGTCCTAACAGAGAGTTGAATACCTGTTGTTTAATCAAATCAAATGTATTTGTCACGTGCCGAATGCAACAGGTGCAACCTTACTGTGAAATGCTTACTTACAAGCCCTTATTAACCAACAGTGCAGTTTTAAGAAAATTGTAATGATTGTCTTCGGGTGAAAGAGAGGAGGACCAAGATGCAAGCGTGATGATAATCCATATTTAATGGGAATACTTAAACACCAAACAAAACACCGACAAAAGGAACAATGACGAAACAGTCCTGTACCGTGAACACTAAACACTGGAACAGGAACAATCACCCACAAAATACCCAAAGAATATGGCTGCCTAAATATGGTTCCCAATCAGAGACAACGATAGACAGCTGCCTCTGATTGAGAACCAATCTAGGCAACCATAGACTTACTAAAACACCTAGAATAGAAAACACCCACATAAACATACAAAACCCCTAGACAAGACTAAAACACATTAATCACCCATGCCACTCCCTGACCTAACCAAAATAACAAAGAAAACAAAGAATACTAAGGTCAGGGTGTGACAAAAAATAGAGCTAAGACATGCAAATTTAAAAAGTAACACAATAAAATAACAATAATGAGGCTATATACAGAGGGTACCGGTACCGAGTTAATGTGCTGGGGTACAGGTTAGTCGAGGTAATTTGTACATGTAGGTAGGGATAAAGTGACTATGCATAGATAATAAACAGCTAGTAGCAGTAGTGTAAAAACAAAGGGGGGTGGGGAGAGATGTCAAAGCAAATAGTCTGGGTGGAATACGGATGTATTTAGCATAGGCTACGGCCAAAGTAGCCTGTATGAGTTGTCGTTAATAAACCGTTCAATTCAAGAACTCGATCCTCTGTTGTGGACATCATTTTATTTATGATCTATCGAGGTCATTACAGTACAATGCTGAACTAAAGTTGTATGTCATGATACTGTCTTAAAATTGTGGCATTGTAGATGCCTTTTTGTCCAGTGGCAGTTTAGTTTTTACTGCATGACATCTAACATTAATGTTGTTGTTCATGATATGCGTATGAACTGGTATTGTTGTGGGAAATGCATATTAGACATAATGTCATTGTATATCCATGGATGGAATATAGATTTGTGTGGTCGTGTAGCCTGGAATGAATTGTCAAATGTTTTGAAGAAGATGGGGGCCAGAAAATTCAGGGTCGTCCCAAAGTTTGGGTTAAATGCATTCTGTAAACAGTCTTGACCGTACAGTGATTTTCACTAACACACGAGGACACATTTGGAAACATAGAAAAGTGCCATACCTGTACTAGATTTGTATTGATTTAAACCATATAGTATATTTTCTTGTTGATTGGATTCTCAAATTACTTATAGACTTTTCCATTAGAATTTCACAGTATGTGATTAGAATGGTTTTTGTAATATTCATAACAGATTAACTGCTTTCACAAATCAATCCCATAAACATTTGGAAAGGTACAGTATGCTACTACTTTACTAACTCTATACAATAACCCTTTACATCTCACTTTGCTTTCTGTTTATTCCTATATCTGAAAAGGTCAGTTTAGTAAAACTTAAATTCTGAAAAAGTTGCTATAACCTGTAGTAGTACTGGTTAGGTTAAATATTTGAAGCATTAGCACTGTTAAAAGGTACTGCAAGTGATATATGAGAATAGCACATTCCTCCTGAATTCTCCTTGCCTAAAAATAATCCTCATTCTCCCTCCCCACAGAGAGAGTTGTGTATCTGCATTGTAGCCCGTGTTACTTCCTGCAATGGCAGAGAGAGATCACTCTCAGAGGAGAGAGTGTCTGTTTGAGGATAACACCCGAGCAGAGAGGAAGGCTGGTGTCCCCCGGGGTTAGGCAACACAAAGCCTGGCTGATTAATGACAGCAGATGGACTGATGGCTCTGCTTTGACATACACATTCTCCACAGGAAATGTATTCAGTCCCCTGCAAATCCTCCTCCTTCTGGACTACAGCAGGCAGCACACTGACACTGGTCACCTGGAATGGTACCAGAGAGGGGTGCCTCTACAGAGGTATTACCACCTATCCCCACTAGATGACTGTGGTGTTCCTTCACAGGAAACTATACAACTGGCCATCAACTGTAAGGTATTAAAGTCCAGCATCACTACTCTGGACTGTTCTGACTTAGAATATGTGGACAACTACAAATACCTAGGTGTCTGGTTAGACTGTAAACTCTCCTTCCAGACTCACATTAAGCATCTCCAATCCAAAATTAAATCTAGAATCGGCTTCCTATTTTGCAACAAAGCATCCTTCACTCATGCTGCCAAACATACCCTAGTAAAATTGACTATCCTACCAATCCTTGACTTTGGCGATGTCATTTACAAAATAGCCTCCAACACTCTACTCAGCAAATTTGATGCAGTATATCACAGTGCCATCCATTTTGTTACCAAAGCCCCATATACTACCCACCACTGTGACCTGTATGCTCTTGTTGGCTGGCCCTCGCTTCATATTCATCGCCAAACCCACTGGCCCCGTCAGTTCACTGGTCACCATAGCAGTATAGCACACGCAGGTATATTTCACTGGTCACCCCCAAAGCCAATTCCCAATCTGTAAATAGCACATCCAACTACCTCATCCCCATACTGTATTTATTTATTTTGCTCCTTTGCACCCCAGTATCTCTTCTGCACATTTATCACTCCAGTGTTTAATTGCTATATTGTAATTATTTTGCGACTATGGCCTATTTATTGCCTTACCTCCCTTATCCTACCTCATTTGCACACACTGTATATAGACTTTTCTACTGTATTATTGACTGTATGTTTGTTTATTCTGTGTGTAACTCCGTGTTGTTGTTTGTGTCGCACTGATTTACTTTATCTTTGCCAGGTCGCTGTTGTAAATGAGAACTTGTTCTCAACGAGTTAAAATAAAGGTGGTTAAATAAAGGTGAAGAAAAAAATTAAGCCTAGAAGATGGTGTGTTTCCTCAGGCCTGGAGGGAGGCAATGGTCATTCTGCTGCCCAAGAATATCAAAACACCCCTTAATAGCTGACCAATCAGCCTGTTACCGGTGCTTAAAAAACGTTTGGGAAAAAATGTCATTTGATCAAATACAATGTTATTTTACAGAAAACAAATTATCAAAATACTTTCAGCATGCTTATAGGAAAGGGCACTCAACATACTCTGCACGGACACAAATGACTGATGATTGGCTGAAAAAATTGATAATAAGAAGATTGTGAGGGCTGTTTTGTTAGATTTCAGTGCAGCTTTTGATATCATTGATAATAACCTATTGCTGAAAAAAACATAGATGTTATGGATTTACATCATCTGCCTTATCATGGATTGAGTTACCTATCAAATAAATGGAAGCCTCTCTCATGCAAATTCTGTTGAGTGTGGTGTACCGCAGGGTAGCCGGCTACAGCCATGATTGTTTTCTGTTTTTACTAATGACCTTCCACTGACCTTGAATAAAGCCAGTGTTTCAATGTACACTGACAACTCAAATGTATATACACATCAGCTACGACAGTAAAATAAATACCTTACACCCTTAACATAGAGCACTAGTCAGTTTTAGAATGGGTAACTAGCAATAGGCTGGTGCTAAATATCATACTAAAATAATCGTTTTTGGGACAAATCCCTCACTCAACCCTAAACCTCATCTATATCTATTGCTGAATAATGTACCGATTGAGCAAGTTGAGGAGACTAAACTGCTGGGTGTAACCCTAGATAGCAATCTGTCATGGTCAAAACATATACAGTGCCTTGTGAAAGTATTCGGCCCCCTTGAACTTTGCGACCTTTTGCCACATTTCAGGCTTCAAACATAATGATATAAAACTGTATTTTTTGTGAAGAATCAACAACAAGTGGGACACAATCATGAAGTGGAACGACATTTATTGGATATTTCAAACTTTTTGAACAAATCAAAAACTGAAAAAATGGGCGTGCAAAATTATTCAGCCCCTTTACTTTCAGTGCAGCAAACTCTCTCCAGAAGTTCAGTGAGGATCTCTGAATGATCCAATGTTGACCTAAATGACTAATGATGATAAATACAATCCACCTGTGTGTAATCAAGTCTCCGTATAAATGCACCTGCACTGTGATAGTCTCAGAGGTCCGTTAAAAGCGCAGAGAGCATCATGAAGAACAAGGAACACATCAGGCAGGTCCGAGATACTGTTGTGAAGAAGTTTAAAGCCGGATTTGGATACAAAAAGATTTCCCAAGCTTTAAACATCCCAAGGAGCACTGTGCAAGCAATAATATTGAAATGGAAGGAGTATCAGACTACTGCAAATCTACCAAGACCTGGCCGTCCCTCTAAACTTTCAGCTCATACAAGGAGAAGACTGATCAGAGATGCAGCCAAGAGGCCCATGATCACTCTGGATAAACTGCAGAGATCTACAGCTGAGGTGGGAGACTCTGTCCATAGGACAACAATCAGTCGTATATTGCACAAATCTGGCCTTTATGGAAGAGTGGCAAGAAGAAAGCCATTTCTTAAAGATATCCATAAAAAGTGTTGTTTAAAGTTTGCCACAAGCCACCTGGGAGACACACCAAACATGTGGAAGAAGGTGCTCTGGTCAGATGAAACCAAAATTGAACTTTTTGGCAACAATGCAAAACGTTATGTTTGGCGTAAAAGCAACACAGCTCATCACCATGACCACACCATCCCCACTGTCAAACATGGTGGTGGCAGCATCATGGTTTGGGCCTGCTTTTCTTTAGCAGGGACAGGGAAGATGGTTAAAATTGATGGGAAGATGGATGGAGCCAAATACAGGACCATTCTGGAAGAAAACCTGATGGAGTCTGCAAAAGACCTGAGACTGGGACAGAGATTTGTCTTCCAACAAGACAATGATCCAAAACATAAAGCAAAATCTACAATGGAATGGTTCAAAAATAAACATATCCAGGTGTTAGAATGGCCAAGTCAAAGTCCAGACCTGAATCCAATCGAGAATCTGTGGAAAGAACTGAAAACTGCTGTTCACAAATGCTCTCCATCCAACCTCACTGAGCTCGAGCTGTTTTGCAAGGAGGAATGGGAAAAATTTTCAGTCTCTCGATGTGCAAAACTGATAGAGACATACCCCAAGCGACTTACAGCTGTAATCGCAGCAAAAGGTGGCGCTACAAAGTATTAACTTAAGGGGGCTGAATAATTTTGCACGCCCAATTTTTCAGTTTTTGATTTGTCAAAAAAGTTTGAAATATCCAATAAATGTCGTTCCACTTCATGATTGTGTCCCACTCATTGTTGATTCTTCACAAAAAAATACAGTTTTATATCTTTATGTTTGAAGCCTGAAATGTGGCAAAAGGTCGCAAAGTTCAAGGGGGCCGAATACTTTCGCAAGGCACTGTAGATTCAATGGTTGCTAAAACGGGAACAGGTCTGTTCATGATAACGCGCTGCTCTGCTTTCTTGACATCTGAATCAACCAGACAAGTCCTACAGGCCCTAGTTTTGTTGCACCTGGACTACTGCCCAGTTGTGTGGTCATTTGCGGCAAAGAAGGACATAGCTAAATCGCAGTTGGTCCAGAACAGAGCAGCACGTGTTGCACTTAGATGTACACACAGGGCGAATGTCAGTGGTATGCATATCAATCTCTACCTGCTCAAAGTTGTGTGTGAGTTGTTGATGGGTAAGGCTACGGAACTGTCTGTTCAAGCAGTTGGCACACAGTTCGGACACTCATCGGTACCACACAAGACTTGCAGCCAGAGGCCTCTTCACAGTCCCCAGGTCCAGACAAGAGGCTGGGAAACACACAGTATTAAATAAAGCCATGATGACTACATGGAACTCTGCCACCCCAGGTAACTCAAGCTAGCAATAAAAACAGATTAAAAACAGATAAAAGAAGGGGGCTGTGAAGAGAGACAGACATTTTGATATATTTTGTAATGTATTACGTAGTGTTATGTACATTATATTATGTATTTTATTTTTGTGTTTTGTTTCCTGTTTGTACCCCATGAAGAGTAGCCGCTGCCTTGGGGATCCTTCTGAAACCCACACGACTGTGGGAGCGTTTTATCGATCCTGATCAGATGCAGAGTTCTACGGGTAAAGAGCTGTATTGCTTATCTCATGTTTCGAAAATAATTAGCATGTCTGTTCCTTGCCAAGTCAAAAGAGAGATTGCAGTGAGTTGGAAACCATTAACTCAACCTGGTTATGCCAAAATGCATTGCATCTGTAATAAACAGACAGCTGAAAAATAAAATCATGAAAGATAAAACTTTTTTTTTAAAGATAATACTGACTGTGGTGTGTGTCGCAGCAGCCAATTGATGTGTTTGCAGCAGGGTCTGGTCGGGAGCGATAAGGATGTCAGAAAGCTCTGCAGGCTTGCTCAGTAGAGGAAGAGACAAAAGTTTAAAGACCTCCTTTGATGTGATTTAAAAGTAATCTGCTTTGCTCTAAAGATTGCTCTTTAGTGATGTTGATGATACAGTAAAAACAGTTTTGGAGTCACTACTCTCGCCTTCTACTACAAAGTGCTTCTTGTTAAATGCTGCATCTCGAACTAGGGGTTAGCTTGAGAACTTCATATAACGCCTCCTCATCCCTTCATCCTATATCCTCCTTTCTCTTCACAGGGAGCCTGGGAATTAGTTCAGGGCTAATTGTTATCCAATTTAATTCCTTCTCCCATCACTGGACAGCTCCGCTGATATTGATTGTGCGGTGTGCTGCAACCATAACAGAGAACAGGGGATGGAGAAAAAGAAAGAAAGACGGAAGGAGAGGGATATAAGGGGGAGAGAGATTTGCATCTACAGTGGAACTGTTTTTACCCGTGTGACTCTGCTCCCAGGAGTCATAGAGGATTCCCTTTGATTTGCACAGTGGAGGAAATGGCATTTCCAATATCTGTCTCCACACTCTCTTACTTTATTCTATTTTCCTCTCTCATCCCTTATTATTCTCTCTTCTCTCAGTACACAGGAGTGTAGGAGTATTGCACATGCCATCTTTGAATCCATTAGGAGTCTCCTGTACAACATTATAAAATACAGTACAGTGGTTGTTCATATCAATATTCTATTCTTATTATTGTCTTACACTATATGGTCGAAGGTATGTGGACACCCCTTCAAATTAGTGGATTTGGCTATTTCAGCCACACCCGTTGCTGACAGTTGTATAAAATCAAGCACACAGCCATGCAATCTCCATAGACAAACATTGGCAGTAGAATAGCCCGTACTGAAGAGCTCAGTGACTTTCAGCGTGGCACGGTCATAGGATGCCACCTTTTTAACAAGTCAGTTCGTCAAATTTTTTCATTGTTCGAGCTGTCCCATCAACAACGGCTCAGCCGCAAAGTGATAGGACACACAAGCTCACAGAATGGGACTGCCGAGTACTGAAGCTTGTAGTGCGTGAAAATCGTCTGTCCTCGGTTCCAACACTCACTACAGAGTTCCAAACTGTCTCTGGAAGCAACGTCAGCACAATAACTGTTCGTCGGGAGCTTCATGAAATGGGTTTCTATGGCCGAGCAGCCACACACAAGCCTAAGGCCACCTTGCGCAATGCCAAGCATCAGCTGGAGGGGTGTAAAGCTTGCCGCCATTGGACTTTGGAGCAGTTGAAACGCTTCACCATCTGGCAGTCCAATGGATGAATCTGCGTTTGGCGGATGCCAGGAGCAAGCTACCTGCCCCAATGCATGGTGCCAACTGTTAAGTTTGGTGGAGGAGAAATAATGGTCTGTGTCTGTTTTTCATGGTTTGGGCTAGGCCCCTTAGTTCGAGTGAAGGTGAATCTTAATGCTACAGAATTTTCCAACAGTTTGGGTAAGACTCTTTCCTGTTTTAGCATGACAATTCCCGCGTGCCCAATGCGAGATCCATACAGAAATGTTTTTTCGAGATTGGTGTGAAAGAACTTGACTGGTCTGTCTGCACAGAGCCCTGACCTCAACCTCAAGTAACTGTAGGGTGGCTGAAATCTTGTTTTCAGTAAGTAAATGAATACTGATAGCTCCATATTGAGTGAACTTGATGAATTAAGCAGTGGTCAATTAGAGTAAATTAGCAGGTCAACTTGATTAATTAGTCTACCCCCGTAGGTTTTAAAAATAAATGGCATTCTGTGACCAATATTTCTGTTTGGGATAAAATGGTGCATAGGTCATACTGAGGGTAACATATTATGATATTAGCCATCTCTCACATCTCCAGAGCATCTACAAAATGTGTGATCCCCAATGCATAGGATGAGTGAGTTATAGCCCAGCCCAGAAAGACAGAGGGGAAGGGGTGTACTAGTGTGGCAGAGTGTTGACAACAGTCTCAGACATTCCATGACCTTGCCCAGAGAGACAACCTCAAAGCAACTTAACTTTTTTACCCCAAAGGCTATTTTTAAAAGCCTCTTTGAAGTTGACACTTAAAAGCTCTAATATAGCTCCTGGAGGAAGAGTCTAGTGTGGAAGGGGACTTAAAAACTGTGTGTGTGTGTGTGTGTGTGTGTGTGTGTGTGTGTGTGTGTGTGTGTGTGTGTGTGTGTGTGTGTGTGTGTGTGTGTGTGTGTGTGTGTGTGTGCACATGCTTGCGTGCGTGCACAGGTGGGTATGCAGTGGTTAAGAATCACTGTGGTTATGTTTGTGCCCGTATACATTTAGAATATCTGAATGTCATTGACACTTTACCATTCCTGCATGCAGAAATACTGTATGAGACATTGACAGACAATAATGTGTAAGCCTCCTCTTGCTTCCTGTTCATGATGCACCAACACAGTTTGCACTAATCAATAATGTACAGAGTTAACATTATAACAAAGTGGTATGATAATTCTGCTAAAGATTTGACCTCCACCCACTTCCAAGCCTCTCACCTGCCATATAAGTATTTATTACCCAGGAGTGGTACGATGGCACCCATGGCGGGCATGATTGATTGTATAAGAGAGAGGTCAATCCAAGCATTACAATATAAGGAAAGCTGAGATGCCACTGCCCAAAATGCATGCATTATTCAGGCAATGAAGCAATGGGTAACAATGCTACTGTTTTTAATGTTGAGACATTTTCCCTTTCTATTATACTCAGATTTACAGTGGGGGGTTACTGAACATAATTTACTGAACATTTCTTTGGGTAGTTTCCTCTTATCATGGAATAATAACCCATATCTCATACTATTTACTTTCTCATATGTTGCATAGAGAATATGTAATGAGGGGTGTTGGACAGTTTGAATGCAGGTGTGATACAAAATCACAGCAACTACCATGGGTATAATTTAATTGGTGAATTCCTAACTGAGATAAACCTTGCTCTTTTCCTGGCTCAACGGAAAGGTGTCTCCCAAACCTGGCTTCAAATACTGTACAATTTCAAATATCTCAATTACTTTCACACAGTCAAAGTAAGTATTCAGATATATTTCATTTGAATAGACAAGTAGTTTAACATGTTAATGTATTGGGAATACACCTGGAAAGTATTTGAAAATACTAAAATACACTGGCTCAAACACAATCCCAGGCATTTAATCCAGGTATTTGAAAATATACTGAACAAAAACATAGACACAACATGCAACAATTTCAACGATTTTACAGAGTTACAGTTCATAAGGAAATCAGTCAATTCTACACCTGCATTGCTTGCTGTTTGGGGTTTCAGGCTGGGTTTCTGTACAGCACTTTGAGATATCAGCTGACGTGAGAAGGGCTTTATAAATACATTTGATTTGATTTTGATTTGAGATAAATTAATTAGGCCCTAATCTATGGATTTCACATGACTAGGCTGGGGTGCAGACATGGGGGGCCTGGGAGTGCATAGTCCCACCCTTTTGGGGCAAGGTCCACCCACTGGGGAGCCATCCCAGCCAATCAGAATGAGTTTTTCTCCACAAAAGGGCTTTATTACAGACAGAAATACTCCTGTTTCCTCAGCTGTCCAGGTGGCTGGTCTTAGACGAAAGAAGCCAGATGTAGAGGTCCTGGGCTGGCGTGGTTACACGTGCCCTGCAGTTGTGAGTCCGGTTGGATGTACTGGCAAGTTCTCTAAAACGATGTTGTAGGCGGCTTAGAGGAATGAACGTTAAATTGTCTGGCAACAGCTCTGGTGGACATTCCTGTAGTCAGCATGCCAATTGCACGCTCACTCACAACTTGAGACATCTGTGGCATTGTGTTGTGTGACAAATTCTGCACATTATAGAGTGGCCTTTTATTGTCCCCAGCAAAAGGTGCACCTGTAATAATCATTCTGATTAATCAGCTTCTTGATATGCCACACGTTGGCAAAGGAGAAATGCTCACTAACAGGGATGTAAACAAATTTGCACACAACTCTTGAGAGAAATAAGCATTTTGTGCGTATGGAACATTTCTGGGATCTTTTATTTCAGCTCATGAAACATGGACCAACACTTTACATGTTGCGTTAATATTTTTGCTCAGTATAGTATTTTAAATACGTTTTTGAAAATACTCTAATACAACTTGGTAGACTATTTGGTTTTTACAAATAACCATTCAAATACTCAAATAAAAGTACTTGCCAGGGAAAAGATCATCAATCTCTCCTAGAACAACACACTCCTAGTGGTGTGTACTGTGTAAACACCACAGTGCTACAGCCACAGGCCAGCCAGACCCTGCAGCAGCTTATGCATAATGCAGACAAACTCTCACACCAAGTGTGTCTGGGTAAATGACATGGTAATCACCCTGCATGGCTTTAAGATGCTCCAGTCAACTACAGTGTCCTGCACACCACTGTGGGGAGAGAGTCATCCATCTCCTGGACACTTCCCTCCCTGTAAATTGATAGCATGATGAATGACATCTTTACATTTATCATTTAATTTCTGTAACTGGTGTCTGAGTAAACATACAGACACGCTAAGCAGTGAGGACTCATACAGGGTCAGTGTGATCAAAACCATGGGCTTTGGCTCATACTGTGTGTACAGTATAAGCAATTTTGACCTACTTATGTGGTTGTTGTTGTCTGTCTTTGTATATTCCATTAAATGTGTGCACTAGAGAGCCAGCCTGAGGGCATATGTTATGCCTCCGTTAGCTTATAGGCACACAGATGACCAGGAAGTAGACATGCACAGGTATGGAGACAATACAGTTCTTGTTATCTATGATATGCACCTAAGGTAAGTACATCTACATGTATGTAATTCTCGCTATGTTTTTATCTTTGCTGCTTATAAATGAGCAAAAAGACCCAAAGATGTATGTTTGGAAAGTGGATCATTTTGCACTACAAAGTAAATAATTTAGGCCTATCTCTCAAGGAGATTTGACTACTTCATGGACATATAGGATGGAATCGTTTTCCTGCCACGGAATAAATCTACCATGCCAAAAATGCATGAATGGTAGCGGCCGATTAGAGGACGGGTATGTGCACTTCAGTGGGCCGCTGTAAAGTTTGAAGATACTTTTGAACCATAGCGTGTTGAATGAACAATTGTGAAGGAAATGTTTTCATTGGAAAGCACCATATTTATTTTGTCCTTTATTTCATGCTGAATTTTTATGGACAATGTAGGCCTGTATCATGTTAGTTTCACTGTAAATAAGCTTCCATTGTGAGAAATTTCAAAACGAATACTATTTACTGAGACACCAACAGGGGAGTTGTACTGCTTCACTAAGCTGGTGGGGGTTGGGGGCACCAGTATGGTTGGACATTTTATATATCTAAAACAAGCCCAGTGGTTTATGAATTAAACATAAGTAGAGGGTCCAACATGAAATTGTATGTAATTATGAGAGTTCTTGGCTTCACAACAATTATATAATACATTTTTTTAACATGGGATTAAGGCAGAGGCATGGAGGTTTGCTGAGACCCAAAGGCAACTATAGCTGTGAGCAGCAACGAACGAGGTTCACAGGATGAAAGAAAGGACACAAGATCAATTCAATAACAAAGCAAGCATTCTATCATGTAGAAACAATCTTAATTTATGTGCAATCAGTGAAAGCATTACCATTGTTGGATTCGGGGTTAATTTTTGTTCTATTCAGAAGTATAGGAACATTAGTTACAGAAAAGACATGAGGGGTGCCATAATGAAGCTTGGGAGGGGCTGAGTGCAGGGAACACAATCGCATGTGACAGTGCTGATAAAGGGAGAAACCGTTGAAGGTTCATATCACTTAGTTCCCTGCTTAGCAAGAATGATGCAATTTTTAGCGATAAGGAGGAGACTCCACCCAAAGTGGGATATGAATAGCACCACGGGGAAGCCATGTCTGAATTACAGCTGTATCGACCCTTTGGGAAGAATTCAACTTAGTTAAGCTTTACAAGTGTGTCCGTTGAGTTATTTACTCTGAAAATTATAACCTAACACCATGTTGATTTAAATCTGTTGGTTCACTCCACATTGGCGTTCCAGGATACTTCAATACATCCTCACAGTTGTAATACACTCACTGTGCAAGCAGCAGGACTTACAGTGTTTAATTTTACCAAATAAAATATCCATCATTTAAATCTAACATTCATTTGCATTAGACTCAGTCCACTTGACCAATGCCAATGACATCTATAGTGTCACCAGCTGGTCTGATGCAGCCATATAAGGTGGCAGTGACTTTAAAAACTCAGTAAAATAAGAAACGTCCTCTCACTGTCAACTACGTTTATTTTCAGCAAACTTAACATGTGTAAATATTGGTGTGAACATAACAAGATTCAACAACTGAGACATAAACTGAACAAGTTTATGACATGGGACTTACAGAAGTTGAATAATGTGTCCCCTGAACAAAGGGGGGATCAAAATCAGAAGTAACAGTCAGTATCTGGTGTGGCCACCAGCTGCATTAAGTACTGCAGTGCATCTCCTCCTTATGGACTGCACCAGATTTGCCAGTTCGTGCTGTGAGATGTTACCCCACTCTTCCACCAAGGCACCTGCAAGTTCCCAGACATTTCTGGGGGGAATGGCCCTAGCCCTCACCCTCCGATCCAACAGGTCCCAGACATGCTCAATGGGGTTGAGATACGGGCTCTTCGCTGGCCATTGCAGAACACTGACATTTCTGTCTTGCAGGAAATCAAACACAGAACGAGCAGTATGGCTGGCGGCATTGTCATGCTGGAGAGTCATGTCAGGATGAGCCTGCAGGAAGGGTACCACATGAGGGAGGAGGATGTCTCCCCTGTAACGCACAGCGTTGAGATAAATGCGAATCCGACCATCACCCCTGGTGAGACAAAACCGTGACTCGTCAGTGAAGAGCACTGTCTGCCAGTCCTGTCTGGCCCAGCAACGGTGCGGTTGTGCCCATAGGCGACGTTGTTGCCTGTGATGTTTGGTGAGAACCTGCCTTATAACAGGCCTACAAGCCCTCAGTCCAGCCTCTCTCAGCCTATTGCGGACAGTCTGAGCACTGATGGAGGGATTGTGCGTTCCTGGTGTAACTCAGGCAGTTGTTGCTTCCATCCTGTACCTGTCCCGTAGGTGTGATGTTTGGATGTACCGATCCTGTGCAGGTGTTGTTACACGTGGTCTGCCACTGCGAGAACGATCAGCTGTCTGTCTTGTCTCCCTGTAGTGCTGTCTTAGGTGTCTCACTATACTGACCTTGCCCTGGCCACATCTGCAGTCCTCATGCCTCTTTGCAGCATGTCTAAGGCATGTTCACGCAGATTAGCAGGGACCCTGGGCATCTTTCTTTTGGTGTTTTTCAGAGTCAGTAGAAAGGCCTCTTTAATGTCCTAAGTTGTCATAACTGTGACCTTAATTGTTTTCTGTCTGTAAGCTGTTAGTGTCTTAACGACCGTTCCACAGGTGCCTATTCATAATATATTTATGGTTCATTGAACAAGCATGGGAAACAGTGTTGAAACCTTTTACAATGGGGCGGCAGTGTAGCCTAGTGGTTAGAGCGTTGGACTAGTAACCGGAAGGTTGAGAGTTCAAACCCCCAAGCTGACAAGGTACAAATCTGTTGTTCTGCCCCTGAACAGGCAGTAAACCCACTGTTCCCAGGCCGTCATTGAAAATAAGAATTTGTTCTTAACTGACTTGCCTGGTAAAATAAAACAATGAAGATCTGTGAAGTTATTTGGCTTTTTATTAATTATCTTTGATTGACAGGGTCCTGAAAAAAGGACATTTATTTTTTTGCTGAGTTTATTCGTACAGCTTCTAAGGACATATACATACAGATGTAGGATCTTAATTTGTTCATTCTTTTGTTGCTGAGTATTTTCCTGCAAAGCAGGAAATGCAAACTTGTAGTGTAGTTGAGTTTTCTAAAGTTTGTAATTTCCACTTGATTAGCTCTATGAAAAATGTATAAATCCCTACAAAAATGGCCTTGAATTATATTCCACATAATACTTGACATTTTTTTGATGCTGCAGGATAATTTTTTCCCTGCTATTGCAAACTGGCCCATGGTGGAATCATCTGATCTCCTAAAGCCCCTATGAGCTCAAGTCTAGAAGCAGTCTAGCTGTCACGTCTTGACCTTAGATATCCTTTTTATGTCTCTATTTTGGTTTGGTCAGGACGTGAGGTGGGGGTGGGCATTCTATGTTTTGTGTTCTATGTTTTCTATTTCTGTGTGTTTGGCCGGGTGTGGTTCTCAATCAGAGGCAGCTGTCTATCGTTGTCTCTGATTGAGAACCATACTTGTTTTGTGGGTAGTTTTCTGTTTTTGTGTCTGCACCAGACAGAACTGTTTCGTCCGTTCGCTTTGTTATTCAGGTCTAATAGTAAATCATGAACACTTACCACACTGTGCTTTGGTCCACTTCTTCATGCAACGATGACCGTGACACTAGCTAATGTGTATTTTGTATTTATAAACCAAATTTGTATTTTGATAGCAAGCTGAGCTGTTTTACAAGAAAATGGCTGAGCTGACTCAAACACTGTAGCTAGCTAGCAAGCCCTGTGTGACAATATTATTGGGGCGTGGGAATGTTAGATTTCTTTTTTTTTTTCCTTCATGTTAACTATCATTGAAGTTGGTTGGGAAAAAGTTGTGATGGACTACTTTCTGCACTGGGTCAGTGAGAACCGGAGTGACATGACACAAGCCAAACAAGTGTTCATCCATGTATACAGGTAAGAGTCTAGCTACATTTTCAGATATAAGTTTCTAATTTTGTCATTTTCATTGCAAGTTAAAGTGTATTGTTAGCTAACTAGCGAACGTTGATTTGCTGGCTCGCTAGCTAATGTTACGTGTCTGATCTGTGTAGTAATATTACTTGTATCTCAGGATTCCCATTTGCATTGCTAGTTATAGCCTAATATTAGCTAGATAGCTAACATTGAACCTGGTTAGCTTCAGCTATCTGCAGATTCAAACTAGAGCATTTCATGCATGGTGTCTAGCGATGACACTCCGTTTGTACTGTACTGTAGCTATGTGTTTGTATTATGGTTTATTGTTTAGCTATGTAGCTAGCTAGACAGCATCTAAATAAAAGACTCCACTTTGCCAGATGATTGCATGACCCATCAAGTTAGCCAGGTGTGTCTGGGGGTGATTATGGCCATCTACTGTATTTCATGAACATGTGTACACTACCGTTCAAATGTTTGCGGTCACTTAGAAATGTCCTTGTCTTTGAAAGAAAAACAATTTTTTTGTCCATTAAAATAACATCAAATTGATCAGAAATACAGTGTAGACATTGAAAGAACATTGACATATACGTTGACTCGTGAGTGAGTTTATAAATAAGTGCAATGGAAATGTCATACCCACTTGGACTATTAAAACCTACCCTAACCAGAAACTGTGGATGGATGGTGGCATTCGCGCTAAACTGAAAGTGCTATCCATCGCATTTATCCATGGAAAGAGGCCTGGGAATATTGCTGAATATTAACAGTGTAGTTTCTTGTTTGCAGATGCCTCACGTTCTCAACTGGCAGCTTTATTAAATAGTACCCACAAACAAGTCTCAACGTTGTTGTCTTTGGCTATGTGATATGACATGCTATTCTATAAAGCAATATTACCTGATTAAGCTAATCATGTAAATGTAATTAACTAGAAAGTTGGGGCACCACAAAATAATGTTTATAGAGCGGTTATCTTCCGAATAATGGAGAGTGATCAGATGAATTGCAATTAATTGCAAAGTCCCTCTTTGCCATGCAAATTACCTGAATTCCCCCCAAAAACATTTCAGCCCTGCCACAAAAGGACCAGCTGACATCATGTCAGTGATTCTCTTGTTAACATAGGTGTGAGTGTTAATGAGGACAAGGCTGGAGATCACTCTGTCGTGCTGATTGAGTTCGATTAACAGACTGGAAGCTTCAAAAGGAGGTTGGTGCTTAGAAATATTGTTCTTCCTCTGTCAGCCATGGTTACCTGCAAGGAAACACATGCTGTCATTGCTTTGCACAAAAGGGCTTCACAGCCCAGGATATTGCTGCCAGTAAGATTGCACCTAAATCAACCATTTATCGGATCAAGAACTTCAAGTAGAGCGGTTAAATTGTGAAGAAGGCTTCAGGGCTCCAAAGAAAGTCCAGCAAGCGCCAGGACTGTCTCCTAAAGTTGATTCAGCTCGGGGCACCACCAGTACAGAGCTTGCTTAGGAATGGCAGTAAGCAGGTGTGAGTGCATCTGCACAGACAGGGAGGCGAAGACTTTTGGAGGATGGCCTGGTGTCAAGAAGGACAGCAAAGAAGCCACTTCTCTCCAGGAAAAACATCAGGGACAGACTGATATTCTGCGAAAAGTACAGGGATTGGACTACTGGGGTAAAGTCATTTTCTCTGTATCCCCTTTCCGATTGTTTGGGGCATCCGGAGAAAAGCTTGTCCGGAGAAGACAAGGTGAGCGCTACCATCAGTCCTGTGTCATGCAAATAGTAAAGCATCCTGAGACCATTCATGTGTGGGGTTGCTTCTCAGCCAAGGGAGTGGGCGACTGTGTGATCACGCTCTCCGTAGCCGATGTGAGCAAGACCTTTTAAACAGGTCAACATTCACAAAGCCTCGAGGCCAGACGGATTACCAGGATGTGTTCTCAAACCATGCACGCAACAACTGGCAAGTGTCTTCACTGATATTTTCAAACTCTCCCTGGCCGAGTCTGTAATACCTACATGTTTCAAACATACCACCATAGTCCCTGTGCCCAAGAAAGCAAAGTTAACCTGCCTAAATGATTACCGCCCCTTAGCACTCATGTCTGTAGCCATGAAATTCTTTGAAAAGCTGATCATTGCTCAAATCAACACCATCATGCCAGAAACCCTAGACCCACTCCAATTCGCATACCGCTCCAAACAGATCCACAGATGACACAATCTCATTCACACTCCACACTGCCCTTTCCCACCTGGACAAAAGGAACATCTATGTGAGAATGCTGTTCATTGATTACAGCTCAGCATTCAAAACCATGTTGCCCTCAAAAAGCTAAGGACACTGGGACTAAATACCTCTCTCTGGAACTGGATCCTGGACTTCCTGATGGGCCACCCCCCCCCCCCCCCCAGGTGGTAAGGGTAGGCAACAACACATCTGCCACGCTGATCCTCAACATGGGGGCCCCTCAGGGTTGTGTGATTAGTCACAAAATTAACATTTACAGGACTGCAGTAGAGCGTGTCGAGAGTTCAAGTCCTTTGGTGTCCACATCACCAACAAACTATCATGATCCAAACACACCAAGACAGTTGTGAAGAGGGCACGACAACACGTTGTCCCCCTCAGGAGACTAAAAAGATTTGGCATGGGTCTTAAGATCCTCAATTTATACAGCTGCACAATCAAGAGCATCCTGACCGATTACATCACCGCCTGGTATGGCAACTGCTTGGCATCTGACCGCAAGGCACAACAAAGGGTAGTGCGTATGGCCCAGTACATCACTGGGCCCAAGCTTCCTGACATCCAATACGTACTGTATATACCAGGCAGTGTCAGAGGAAGGCCCATAAAATTGTCAAAGCCTTCAGTTACCCAAGTCATAGACTGTTCTCTCTGCTACCACACGGAAAGCGGTAGCAGAGTGCCAAGTCTACAGTAGGACCAAATGCTCCTTAACAGCTTCTAACCCCAAGCCATAAGATTGCTGAACAACAAATCAAATGTCCACCCCCACCTCCTTTGTTTTTACTCTGCTGCTACTCACTGTTTATTATCTATCCATAGTCACTTTGACAAATGTCCTTGACTAATCTGTAACCCCGCACATTGACTCGGTACCAGTAGCCCCTGTATATAACCTCGTTATTGTTGTGTACACTATTTCTTGAACTGCATTGTTGGTTAAGTGCTTGCACATTTTTCACAGTAAGGTCTAAACCTGTTGTATTTGGCGCATGTGAGAAATAAAATTTGTACATGTAGGTAGAGTTAAAGTGACTGCATAGATAATAAACAGAGAGCAGCAGCAGCGTGGGGGGGGCAATGCAAAGAGTCTGGGTAGCCATTTGCTTAGCTGTTCAGGAGTCTTATGGCTTGGGGTAGAAGGTGTTAACCTGTTGAAACTCTAGGGGCACAATTTCATTTTTGGATGAAAAACGTTCCCGTTTTAAACAAGATATTTTGTCACAAAAAGATGCTCGACTATGCATATAATTGATAGCTTTCAAAAGAAAACACTCTGACGTGTCCAGAACTACCAAGATATTTTCTGTGCGTGCCCTAGAACGTGAGCTTCAGGCAAAACCAAGATGAGACGGCATCCAGGAAATGAGCAGGATTTTTGAGGCTCTGTTTTCCATTGTCTCCTTATATGGCTGTGAATGCGAGAGGAGTAAGTCTGCCCTTTCTGTCGTTTCCCCAAGGTGTCTGCAGCATTGTGACGTATTTGTAGGCATATCATTGGAAGATTGACCATAAGAGACCACATTTACCAGGTGTCCGCCCGGTGTCCTGCACCGAAATTGGTGCGCAAAAGTCAGCTGCAAGTATTTTTCCACAGAATTCAGAGGAGAATGCAGGCTTCCACGAACAATATATCAATGAAGAGATATGTGAAAAAACACCTTGAGGATTGATTCCAAACAACGTTTGCCATGTTTCGGTCGATATTATGGAGTTAATTCGGAAAAAGTTTGACGTTGTAGGTGACTGAATTTTCGGTTCGTTTCGGTAGCCAAATGTGATGTACAAAACGGAACGATTTCTCCTACACACAGACGCTTTCAGGAAAAACTGCGCATTTGGTATGTAACTGAGAGTCTCCTCATTGAAAACATCCGAAGCTATTCAAAGGTAAATGATTTTATTTATTTGGTTATCTGGTTTTTGTGAAAATGTTGCGTGCTAAATGCTACTCAAAATGCTAAGCTAGCTTAGCATACTCTTACACAAATTAGTCAATTGCTATGGTTCAAAAGCATATTTTGAAAATCTGAGATAACAGTGGTTAAGAAAAGGCTAAGCTTGAGAGCAGGTGCATTATTTTCATTTTATTTGCGATTTTCAGAAATCGTTAACGTTGCGTTATGCTAATGAGCCTGAGGCTTTAGTCACGATCCCGGATCCGGGATGGGGACTTTCAACAGGTTAAGAAGTATTTTGGACCTACACTTGGCGCTCCGGTACCGCTTGCCGTGCAGTAGCAGAGAGAACAGTCAATGACTAGGGTGGAGGGAGTCTTTGACAATTTTTAGGGCCTTCCTCTGACACCGCCAGGTATAGAGGTCCTGGATGGCAGAAAGCTTGGCCCTAGAGACGTACTGGGCTGTACGCACTACCCTTTGTAGTGCCTTGCAGTCGGAGGCAGAGCAGTTGCCATACCCGGCAGTGATGCAACCAGTAAGGATGCTCTCGATGGTGCAGTTGTTGAACTTTTTGAGGATCTGAGTGTCACATCTGCTCTTGCAACACCTTCTGCTGCTCATCCTTTGTCTCCTTGACCTGCTAGCACTCCCCCACTACTCTGGCTGGCTGGCTGGCTTTGTAGGCAGAGACGGGTGTGCTGGAGTCAGAGCAGATCCCCACCAGCTGCAACCTGTTCCATAATCAAGACCACTACAAATACTCAGCCCTGCCACTTCCACGCTGCCGGATCATCATTTCTGCTCAGTCAGTCCACGTTCTAGCCGTTTGTTACTATTCAGATCCTTCTATCATGGTGAAGCCCCAAAACTGCCCTTGCTAGAAGCATGTGTTTCAGACATAAGGAAGTGGATGGCTGCAAACTTTCAACTTTTAAACTTGGACAAAACAGAGATGCTTGTTCTAGGTCCCAAGAAACAAAGATCTTCTGTTGAATCTGACAATTAATCTTAATGGTTGTACAGTCGTCTCAAATAAAACTGTGAAGGACCTCGGTGTTACTCTGGACCCTGATCTCTCTTTTGAAGAACATATCAAGACCATTTCAAGGACAGCTTTTTTCCATCTACGTAACATTGCAAAAATCAGAAACTTTCTGTCCAAAAATTATGCAGAAAAATTAATCCATGCTTTTGTCACTTCTAGGTTAGAAAAATTAATCCATGCTTTTGTCACTTCTAGGTTAGACTACTGCAATGCTCTACTTTCCGGCTACCCGGATAAAGCACTAAATAAACTTCAGTTAGTGCTAAATACGGCTGCTTGAATCCTGACTAGAACCAAAAAATTGGATCATATTACTCCAGTGCTTGCCTCCTTACACTGGCTTCCTGTTAAGGCAAGGGCTGATTTCAAGGTTTTACTGCTAACCTACAAAGCATTACATGGGCTTGCTCCTACCTATCGCTCCATTTTTATGGAACGGTCTGCCTACCCATGTCAGAGACACAAACTCGGTCTCAACCTTTAAATCTTTACTGAAGACTCATCTCTTCAGTGGGTCATATGATTGAGTGTAGTCTGGCCCAGGAGTGGGAAGGTGAACGGAAAGGCTCTGGAGCAACAAACCGCCCTTGCTGTCTCTGCCTGGCCGGTTCCCCTCTTTCCACTGGGATTCTCTGCCTCTAACCCTATTACAGGGGCTGAGTCACTGGCTTACTGGGGCTCTCTCATGCCGTCCCTGGAAGGAGTGCGTCACCTGAGTGGGTTGATTCACTGATGTGGTCATCCTGTCTGGGTTAGCGCCCCCCCTTGGGTTGTGCCATGGCGGAGATCTTTGTGGGCTATACTCAGCCTTGTCTCAGGATGGTAAGTTGGTGGTTGAAGATATCCCTCTAGTGGTGTGGGGGCTGTGCTTTGGCAAAGTGGGTGGGGTTATATCCTTCCTGTTTGGACCTGTCCGGGGGTGTCCTCGGATGGGGCCACAGTGTCTCCTGCCCCCTCCTGTCTCAGCCTCCAGTATTTATGCTGCAGTAGTTTGTGTCAGGGGGCTGGGTCAGTTTGTTATATCTGGAGTACTTCTCCTGTCCAATTCGGTGTCCTGTGTGAATTCTCTAGTGTACGTTCTCTAATTCTCTCCTTCTCTCTCTTTCTCTCTCTCGGAGGACCTGAGCCCTAGGAACATGCCTCAGGACTACCTGACATGATGACTCCTTGCTGTCCCCAGTCCACCTGGCCGTGCTGCTGCTCCAGTTTCAACTGTTCTGTCTTATTATTCGACCATGCTGGTCATTTATGAACATTTCAACATCTTGGCCATGTTCTGTTATAATCTCCACCCGGCACAGCCAGAAGAGGACTGGCCACCCCACAGCCTGGTTCCTCTCTAGGTTTCTTCCTAGGTTTTGGCCTTTCTAGGGAGTTTTTCCTAACCACCGTGCTTCTACACCTGCATTGCTTGCTGTTTGGGGTTTTAGGCTGGGTTTCTGTACAGCACTTTGAGATATCAGCTGATGTACAAAGGGCTATATAAATAAATTTGATTTGATCATGTTGTGCCTGTTTTCCTTGCCTGTTGCTGTTTTCCCCCCTGCTACAGTTCTGCCCGCTCTGACTCTGGTCCCTGTCTCCTGTCCCATGTATTGTCATCCTGCTCCTCTGTCCTGGATACTCCACTCTACTACCCCCTTGGATTCCCTGCTAACCCTGTCTCAACCACTCTCACTCCAGCCTCAGCCTCCGCAACTGGTTCCAGCAACCCACCCGAGCTTCCCCTGACCTGCACTCCATCTCCCCCCTGGGGTTCAATAGATACCTTGATTATTTCATCCCAGTCTCCTCTTCTGAGTCTGCTCTTGGGTTCCCCTGTTCCACCCCGCATAACACTGAGGAATCATGCAAAATCTTTTCAGTCTGAGGGGAATTAGGCTTTGTCATGCCCTCTTTACGACTGGCTTGGTGTGCTTGGACCATGATAGTTTGTTGATGTGGACACCAAGGAACTTGAAGCTCTCAACCTGCTCCACTACAGCCCTGTCGATGTGAATGGGGGGCATGCTCGGTCCTCCATTTCCTGTAGTCCTCAATTATCTCCTTTGTCTTGATCACATTGAGGGAGAGGTTTTTGTCCTGGCCCCACACAGCCAGGTCTCTGACCTTCCCTCTTTAGGCTGTCTCATTGTCAGTGATCAGGCCTACCACTGTTGTGTCATTGGCAAATTTAATGATGGTGTTGGAGTCATGCCTGGCCATGCAGTCATGAGTGAACAGGGAGTACATTAGGGGACTGAGCACACACCCTTGAGGGGCCTCCATGTTGAGGATCAGCGTGGAGGATGTGTCGTTACCAACCCTTACCACCTGGGAATGGCCTGTCAGGAAGTCAAGGATCCAGTTACAGAGGGAGGTGTTTAGTCCCAGGGTCCTTAGCTTAGTGATGAGCTTTGAAGGCACTATGGTGTTGAATGCTGAGCTGTAGTCAATGAATAGCATTCTCACATAGGGGTTCCTTTTGTCCAGGTGGGAAAGGGCAATGTGGAGTGTGATTGCATCATCTGTCGATTTATGCAAATTGGAGTGGGTCTCTGGGATAATGGTATTGATGTGAGCCATGACCAGCCCTTCAAAACACTTCATGGCTACAGATGTGAGTGCTACCGGTAGTATTCATTCAGGCAGGTTCCCTTAGTGTTAGTGGGCACAGGGACTATGGTGGTCTGCTTGAAACATGTTGGTATTACAGACTTTGTCAGAGAGAGGGTGAAAATGTCAGTGAAGACACTTGCCAGCTGGACAGCGCATACTTGGAGTACACATCCTGGTAATACGTCTGGCCTTGTGAATGTTGACCTGTTTAAAGGTCTTTCTCACATCGGCTACAGAGAGTGAGACTGCTTATAACGGAGCAACCTATAGGCCAATTGGTGCTCTTCTTTTTGACCAAGTTACTCATAGCCTCTAGTAGTATATGCCCGGCATTCTAGTCTGTCTGCTTTCCGTTTCCACTTTGTCAGCAGAGCTCGCACCGTACATTTACATAGGGAGTGATGTGTCACATTTTCTGGCCTATCCAGAACATTTTTTTGATTTCCTCTGCTTCGGAGCAACGGAGCCCAGCCTCATATCGCTGTGATATTCATAGCTGGATTTAGAGCTCTCAGCATGAAAAAAAAACGAAATAATTTTGTAGAATTGCTCCGGAGTGGCACAGCAGTCTAAGGCACTGCATCTTAGTGCAAGAGGCGTCACTACAGTCACTGGTTCAAATCCAGGCTTAAACACATCCGGCCGTGATTGGGAGTCCCATAGGCCAGCACACAATTGGCCCAGTGTTGTCCGGGGTAAATAAGAATTTGTTCTTAAAACCTCTACAGGATCGGTGGGTCCCTTGCGGGATGGTTGAGCTAACATAGGCTAATGTGATTAGCATGAGGTTGTAAGTAACAAGAACATTTCCCTGGAAATAGACATATTTGATATTGGTAAAAAGCTTAAATTCTTGTTAATTTAACTGCTCTATCCAATTTACAGTTGCTATTACAGTGAAATAATAGTATGCTATTGTTTGAGGAGAGTGCACAGTTATGAACTTGAAAATGTATTAATAAACCAATTTGGCACATTTGGACAGTCTTGATACAGAATTTGGAACCGAAATGGTTCATTGGATCAGTCTAAAACATTGTACATACACTGCTGTTATCTAGTGGCCAAAATCTAAATTGTGCCTGGGCTGGTATAATACATTATGGCCTTTCTCTTGCATTTCAAAGATGATTGTACAAAAAAATACACAAAATACACTTTTCTTTGTATTGTCTTTTACCCGATCTAATGTGTTACATTCTCCTATATTACTTAAAGTATTTCCACAAACTACAAAGTGTTTCCTTTCAAATGGTATCAAGAATATGCATATCCTTCTTCAGGTCCATAGTTAAGGGCAGTTAGATTTGGGTATGTCATTTTAGGCAACATTCTTTTTTAAAGGGGCGGATCCTTAAGAGGTTTTAACTGATTTGCCTAGTTAAAATAAAAAAATGTAATCAACCACTTTCTCTTGGTCACAGAGATACGACATCGCTTTGTGTAAAGCTGAAATTGTAACGAGCCTGCAGACATTTGAATGGTGTCTCTGCTTGACTCAGAGGAAGCTTTGCAAAAGATGCTCTGTCGTCAGTTATGTGAAATATGTAAAATACATTTTTATATTTTCATAATATTTGTACTATGTACTTGATCTTGTGTCCTCAAAAGTGAGTACACCTCAGAATGTTATAACTATTTCTTTACCAGAAAGTGAGTTCCAGACCTTTCTAGAACTATGCAGCATTATTAGTTATTGTTTATCTCATGAAAAATTATTACTTTTAGGTATATCTATTTAGGCAGAAATCTACATTGTGCCATAATGTTCAATTACAGTATAAAAGGGAATGCAAGGCACATATACTAATTTAAGTATTTTTACACATCCATTTGGGGTTTGTTTCCTGAGCTACAGCTTAGCAACGTTGAGCCAAAAAATGGAACAAAATGCTTCTCTGGCACACGCACTGGGACAGTGATGTAAAGGGTGTGTAACTGGTGGCAGGGAAGTCAGACGCAGGAGGGCAGAACTAGGTAATAGCCGTAGCAGTTTAATTGCAAAACCAACGGCATAAAGAAATAACCAACATGGGTACAAAAATCTTACCAGTAAACATGTGCACAAGCACTTACAACAAACAATTCCACACAAAGACATGGGGGGAACAGAGGGCTAAATACACAACAATAAATGAGGGAAATGAAAACCAGGAGTGTTACAAGACCGGTGACGCCGAACGCCGCCTGAACAAGGAGAGGAACTGACTTCGGTGGAAGTCGTGACAGTACTTCCCCCTCCCTGACGTGTGGCTCCAGCCGCGCGCCGACACCAGCCTCTGTAACGACCCAGAGGGCGAGGTGCAGGGCGATCCGGACGGAGATGGTAGAACTCCCGCAGCATTGAATGGTCCAACACGTCCTCCACTGGAACCCAGCATCTCTCCTCCGTACCATAGCCCTCCCAGTCCACATGGTAGTGAACGCCCCTCGCCCGATGCCTCGAATCGAGTATGGATCGAACGGAGTACGCTCCCTCGATGTCCAGAGAGGGCGGAGGAACCTCCCGCACCTCAGACTCCTGGAGCGGGCCAGCCATCACCGGCCTGAGGAGAGACACATGGAACGAGGGGTTAATACGGTAATCGGGGGGAAGCTGTAAACTGTAACTCACCTCGATTAGTCTCCTCTGGACTTTAAATGGCCCCATAAACCAGGGACCCAGCTTCTGGCAGGGCAGGCGGAGGGGCAGGTTTCGGGTCGAGAGCCAGAGCCGGTCCTGCGGTGACTGTCTGCGCTGGCTTTCTGGCGCAGCACGGCGTGCTGAAGTTGAACATGAGTGGCGTCCCATGTCTCCTCCGTGCACCGGAACCAGTTGTCCACCGCAGGAGCCTCGGTCTGACTCTCATGCCAAGGAGCCAGAACAGGCTGAAACCCCAGTACACACTGGAAGGGGGCGAGGTTAGTGGAGAACTGGCGGAGTGTGTTCTGGGCCATCTCTGCACAGGGCACAAACGCCGCCACTCTCCGGCCGGTCCTGGCAATAAGACTTCAGAAACCTACCCACATCCTGGTTAACTCTCTCCACCTGCCCGTTACTCTCAGGGTGAAAACCCGAGGTAATGCTGATCGAGACCCCAGACGTTCCATGAACGCCCTCCAGAACCTCAAAGTGAACAGACACTATGTCCTCAGGCACCCCGTAGTGCCCGGAAGGCATGTGTAAACAAGGCCTCTGCAGTCTGTGGGGACGTAGGGAGACCGGGCAGAGGGAGGAGACGGCAGGACATAGAAAAACGGTCCACAACAACCAGGATAGTGGTGTTACCCTGTGAGGGAGGAAGATCAGTAAGGAAATCCACCGTCAGGTGCGACCACGGCCGTTGGGGAATGGGTAAGGGGTGTTGCTTACCTCTGGGCAGGTGCCTTGGAGCCTTACACTGGGTGCACACCGTGCAGGAGGAAACATAAACCCTCACGTCCTTAGCCAAAGTGGGCCACCAGTACTTCCCACTCCTACAGCGCACTGTCCGACCGATGCCTGGATGACCAGAAGAGGGTGACGTGTGGGCCCAATAAATCAGTCGTTCACGGACAGTAGACGGAACGTACAGAGGCCCAGCGGGACTCTGGAGGGGAGCGGGCTCTGCACATAGCTCCTGCTCAATGTCCGCGTCCAGATCCCACACTACAGGCTCCACCAGACAGGAGGCCGGGAGTATGGGGGTGGGATCCATGGGCCACTCCTCTGTGTCATACAGCCGGGACAGTGTGTCTGCCTTAGCGTTCTGGGAACCTGGTCTGTAAGAAAGGGTGAAAACAAAACAGGTTTAGTAGCACCAACGGAAACCTCTAAACATCTCCCCGAGCACTCTCGCGACCACACCATGAGAGCCCTCTGTTGCCACGAAACAGTGGGGTCATGACAGGCTAACCAGGGTAGGCCTAGCACCACAGGGAACACATGAGAGTCAATAAGAAAGAGACTGATTCTCTCCTTGTGATCCCCCTGTGTCACCATGCCCAGAGGAGCGGTGGCCTCCCTTATCAACCCTGACCCTAATGGTCGACTGTCTAAGGCATGAACGGGGAAGGGCACAGCCACGGGAACAATGGGCATCCCTAAACTATGGGCGAACGATCTGTCTATAAAATTCCCAGCCGCGCCTGAATCGACGAGCGCCTTATGCAGGGAAAATTCAGGAAAAGTGACATACAAAAACATGTGTGCAACAGAGGGCTCTGGGTGAGAATGGCCCCGCCTGCCGCCTGCTGCCTTGATACCCAGAGGAACCAACCCGGCACCGACCGGCAGTGTGACATCTGCGGCCACAGATGGTGCATGAGACGGAACCTCCTCCGGTCTCCCTGCGCACAGCACCTCCCAGCTCCATGGGCATCGGAGAGGTGGTGCTGGGGGATGGAATTGACAGACCTCGTTCTAGACGTCTGCGGGTAGCCAGTAGGTTATCAAACCGAATGGACAGGTCCACCAGCTGGTCGAAGGTGAGGGTGGTGTCCCTGCAGGCCAACTCCCGATGGACGTCCTTGCACAAACTGCAGCGATAGTGGTCGATCAGGGCCCTGTCGCTCCATCCCGCGCTGGCGGCGAGAGTTCGAATGTCCATGGCGAACTCCTGGACTCTCCTAGTCCCCTGCGTCAGATGGTAGAGACGTTCACCCGCCGCTCTACCCTCGGGCGGGTGGTCGACAACGGGTGAAATGGTCCAGCGGGGAAGGGCGAGACGAACCCCACTGGGACCGGGTGAAGAGGAGGCGAGTAGTGGAGGCCCTGGTTGTGCTGGTGGAGTTGCTGGAGGAACTCCCTGTCTCTCCCTGCGGTCCATGGTTTGGACCACGCAGCCCATGGCGGTGCCGAGATGGTGGATCATCGCCGCTTGATCCGGAATGCGCTCCTCGACCCCTATACCAGGGGCACCTGCTCCTGCTGACTCTATATGGTGGTGTGGAATTCTGTAAGGGGTCCGCAACTGGTGGCAGGGAAGTCAGATGCAGGAGAGCAGTACTAGGTAATAGCCGTAGCAGTTTAATTACAAAACCAACGGCATAAAGAAATAATCAACATGGGTACAAAACCTGACCAGTAAACATGTGCACAAGCACTTACAATAAACAATTCCACACAAAGACATGGGGGGAACAGAAGGAACACAACAATAAATGAGGGAAATTTTACTACACAAAACCAGGTGTGTAGGAAAACAAGACAAAACAAATGAAAAGTGGATCGACGATGGCTAGAAGACCGGTGACGCTGACCGCCGAACGCCGCACGAAAAAGGAGAGGAACCGACTTCGGTGGAAATTGTGACAAGTGACAAATGTTGAAATGCTGTTCTTCTTATGGTATAATGGACGATTGCGTCCCACTTGAAAAAAAAACAGGGAAAATGCAGCACGGCAAATTAAAAAAATTATATAAAAATCTAACTTTCATTAAATCACACATGTAAGATACTCAATTAAAGCTACACTCGTTGTGAATCCAGCCAACGTCAGATTTCATAAAGCTTTTTGGCGAAAGCATAAGAAGCTATTATCTGATGATAGCAAAATGTCAACAAAGAGTAGCAATTTCAACCCTGCAGGCGCTACACAACGCTGAAATAAAATATAAAACATGCATTACCTTTGATGAGCTTCTTTTGTTGGCACTCCAATATGTCCCATAAACATCACAATTTGTCCTTTTGTTCAATTAATTCCATCCATATATATCTAAATGTTCATTTATTTGACGCATTTGATCCAGAAAAAACAGCTGCCAAAAAACACAACGTCACTACAAAACATTTCAAACGTTGCCTATAAACGTTGCCAAAATATTTCAAACTACTTTTGTAATACAACTTTAGGTATTTTTAAACGTTAATAATCAATCAAATTGTAGACTGTGCTATCTGTGTTCAATACAGGAAGTAAACAAACCATGCTCCTTTTTACGTCTTGCGCAACTCTCAATAGTGTAACGTTCCAGGATGTGCTTCTTCTTCGTTGCACAAATGAATAACCTCAACCAAATTCCAAAGACTGGTGACATCCAGTGGAAGCGGTAGGAACTGAAAACGGGTTCCTATGAAATATCCCTTGGCAAAGACACCTCAGGGAACAGTCAGAGGTGACAAATTCAAAAACAAATTCTGAACAGTTAGTCCTCGGGGTTTTGCCTGCTACATAAGTTCTGTTATACTCACAGACATGATTCAAACAGTTTTAGAAACTTCAGAGTGTTTTCTATCCAAATCTATGAATAATATATATATATATATATATATATATATATATCTTATATTCTTGGCATGAGTAAATTCTGCCCCCTAGCCCCAAGAGGTTAAAACTATCTGATCTCCAAAGTCCACGTCTATAGTCTCAATCAACCACACACAACACAGAGTTACAGAGGTGCAGTACAGCACCAGTTACATCAGCACATTAACGAACTTGACAAAAAAACATGACTTTCTTGGTATTTCATTACTTTAATAGAATTCTTCCAAAAAGTTCAAACAGGGTTACATTTTATTTGCATTTTGGTAATGTACTAATAATATGCATATCTTATATTCCTGGCATGAGTATCAGGAAGTTGAAATTGGGCACGCTATTTATCCAAAAGTGAAAATGCAGCCCCCTATACCTTAAAACCTCTTACACCTATGGTGGCGCTATTTCATTTTTGGAAGAAAAACGTTCCCGTTTTAAACAAGATATTTTGTCACAAAAAGATGCTCGACTATGCATATAATTGCTACTGTTCGAAAGAAAACACTCTGACGTGTCCAGAAATACAAATATCTTCTCTGTGCGTGCCCTTTAACGTGAGCTTCAGGCAAAACCAAGATGACTTGGCATCCAGGAAATGACAAGGATTTTTGAGGCTCTGTCTTTCATGATCTCCTTATATGGCTGTGAACGCAAGAGGAATGAGTCTGCCCTTTCTGTCGTTTCCCCAAGGTGTCTGCAGCATTGTGACGTATTTGTAGGCAGATCATTGGAAGATTGACCATAAGAGACCACATTTACCACGTGTCCGCCCAGTGTCCTGCGCCGAAATTGGTGCGCAAAAGTCACCTGCCAGTATTTTTCCATGGGGCACAGAGAGAGAAGCAAGCTTCCACGAACTGCATGTCAATGAAGAGATATGTGAAAAAACACCTTGAGGATTGATTCCAAACAACGTTTGCCATGTTTCGGTCGATATTATGTAGTTAATCCGGAAAAAGTTTCACGTTGTAGGTGACTGCATTTTCGGTTCGTTTCGGTAGCCAGGCGCAATGTAGAAAATGGAACGATTTCTCCTACACACAGACGCTTTCAGGAAACACTGCGCATCTGGTATGTGGCTGGGAGTCTCCTCATTGAAAACATCAGAAGCTCTTCAAAGGTAAATGATTTTATTTATTTGGTTATCTGGCTTTTGTGAAAATGTTGCGTGCTACATGCTACACAAAATGCTATGCTAGCTTAGCATACTCTTACACAAATTAGTCAATTTCTATGGTTCAAAAGCATATTTTGAAAATCTGAGATGACAGTGTTGTTAAGAAAAGGCTAAGCTTGAGAGCAAACGCATTATTTTAATTTTATTTGCGATTTTCAGAAATCGTTAACGTTGCGTTATGCTAATGAGCCTGAGGCTTAGTCACAATCCCGGATCCGGGATGGGGAGTTTCAAGAGGTTTTAAGAGGTAACACAATTAAAATAATGTGACCTAGTGATTAATGGGCTTTCTTTTCACCAAGGTTTATCCATATTTTTACAAGTTAAAAAAAATATATATATTGGCAACTATCCATCAAAATGGATGTAAGACTCAGAAAAGGAGTACATGCCACAAAGGGGTGAGTCAACATATCTACATACTTTCCTCCAAACTTGGGATGGCCGTCTCTACGTCTTCCAAACTGTGACTTCTACTGTGTTGCTCCATGAACCAATCTGAACCCCCCCCTCTATCATTCCAATAAAATTATAGCTTCAGAGAGGATATTCTATCATAGGAGTAAAATGTGTGGGTGGAAAGACAGTATTGAAGAGCCTTTGACTGCTGCATTGACGTACCTGACTATAGCACTGATCAAAAGCATCCTTCAGTTTTTCCACCTTCTATAGGCAGTTTGGAGGAGAGAGAACAAAGGGATCCTCGGCTTCCTCCTGACAGGATCAACGGACCTCGAGGGCTAATCTTTCATACTTGAGACTTCAGAACTTTTTCAGTCCCACATATCTGCCTACATCTTACCCCTTAGACCCCATCAACATCTGGAAGTTGAGGTGAGTTTTTTAACCTTGTAAATAATGTTTCTCTGATATTCTTCCTGCCTATCATCCATTGGAAACTGATGACCTAGTCACTTTTATCAGATACAGGATATACACAGAGCTGTATCAGTGGAATATAACCTTGCCTTTCCTCCTCTGACCATCTCAAAGGGTGGCCCATTTTTTAGGCAAGTCAGTTAAGAACAAATTCTTATTCTTATTTTCAATGATGGCATAGGAACAGTGGGTTAACTGCCTTGTTCAGGGGCAGAACAACAAATGTTTACTTTGTCAGCTCGGGGGATTTGATCTTGCAACCTTACCTTATGGTTACTAGTCCAATTCTCAAACCACTAGGCTACATGCCGCCCCCCATAAGGTCAGTGTTTTGACTGTGCGCACAAAAAGCCATGGTAGCGAGTGCAACAAAAGCTCTTTCCAAGTTGTAAAGAATAAATGAATGAAGAGCGAAGTTCCCGTCAGCCTGAAATGGGTATGTGTGATTGAGAACCATGGAGTTAATGATGAAAGCAGGCTTCAAAGTGATGTTAGAATCCATTATACCCTGACTTCCTTTTCTTCAACTGTCATTTCCACTTGAACCTGTGAGTATGAAATGGGGAAATTGAGATGAAAAAAGGAATATTGACTTGACAGCACTTATATGCATTGCCTGCATTGTATAAAATATGGAGATTTGGAACCCTGTCTTTTCGAAATAAGTGCAGAAAGGCTCCTTCACTAATATGGGCATACACATGCGCGCGCACACACACATGCATTGCATCTACATAGACTTTACTACCATTTTCACTTTCACCTGTTGGATCTGCCTTTTCATCTTGTTGAAGTTTTTCATGTTACCTCTGTGTCCAGGCGAAGACATTGGAATGCATGGTTTTAGCTTACATTAATTCAAGAGATGGTCCCGTGTAGCTCAGTTGGTAGAGCATGATGCTTGCAACGCCAAGGTTGTGGGTGTAATTCTCATGGGGGACCAATATGGAGAAAATGTATGTCCGCACTACTGTAAGTCTCTTGGGATAGGAGTGTCTGCTAAATTATGTAAATGTTAATTTCCCCAGGTTGCATAAAGTTTTATGAAAGCAGCATCGGTCTTGCAGCTTCTACTTGATTTGTTTGCATAACACTTATTATCAGTGACCAATTGCCCATTCTGCTGTTGTCTCTCTGTTACTTTGGGATTATGATGAACCTTTACTGATGAACTTGTTCCAGTAAACTCAACTTCAACAATTGAAATTATTCACCATGCTCAGTGCATTGAAGAGTTACACTTCCAAGTGAAACATTTCTTCATTTTATGTACATCTGCCTTAAATGAAGTTGATGTTTCCTGCAACATGGCACGGTATTCTATATCCCTGTGGGGGCTTTCTGCATAACTAATCAACAGCATTAGCATCTGGATGCAGAGTTTGGCAGCTTTGATGTAGCAGGTGTGTCAGGGGCTAGAACAAAAAACAACAATACATTTGGTTTTCAAGGGCATGGTTTTCACAATTTAGCATAATCATAATCAATTTCATTACAGCAGAGAGTTGTGTTAATTAAAACTTCTAATGGCTGCAGGGGCACTATTGAGTAGCTTGGATGAAAGGTGCCCAGAGTAAACGGCCTGCTCCTCAGTGTCAGTTGTGAATATATGCATATTATTAATAGTATTGGATAGAAAACACTCTGAAGATTCTGAAACTGTTTGAATGATGTCTGTGAGTATAACACAACTCATATGGCAGGCATAAACCTGAGAAGGAATCCAAACAGGAAGTAAGAAATCTGAGGTTGGTATATTTTAAAACCATTCCCTTTTGAAATTCCTGTTAGATATGAATGAAGATTCACATCCTAGGGCCTCCACTAGATGTCAACAGTCTATAGAAATTTGAATGAGGCTTCTACTGTGATGTAGGGCTGAATAAGAACAGACTGCATCAGACTACTGGCAGAGAGCCAGTTCCAGGTCACGCAAAGCACATGATATCTTCCTGCATTCCGTTCCTCTAGACACAAAGGAATTCTCTGGTTGGAACTTTATTGAAGATATATGTTCAAAACATCCTAATGATTGATTCTGTAGTTTGAAATGTTTCTTCGACCTGTAAAATAACTTTTTGAAGTTTTTGTCCAAAGAAACGGTCGACCAGCTCCAGCGTTTGGATAGGTGTACCAAACGCGCTAACAAAAGTAACTAATTGGACATAAATAACGGACATTATCGAACAAATCAAGCATTTATTGTGGACCTGGGATTCCTGGGAGACTTTCTGATGAAGAGCATCAAAGGTAAGGGAATATTTAGCATGTAATTTATGGTTTATGTTGACTACAACATGGCGGCTAATTTGACTATTGTTCTGAGCGCCTGACACAGCGGTTGCATTAAGGAGAAGTATATTTATAATTTCTTGTGTATAACTTGTATTATCATCTACATTTATGATTTCTGTTGAATCGATGTGGCTATGCAAAATCACTGGATGTTTTTGGAACTAGTGAATGTAACGCGCCAATGTAAACTCTGATTTTTTTTTAACATAAATATGAACTTTATCAAACAAACAAAACATACATGTATTGTGTAACATGAAGTCCTATGAGTGCCATCTGATGAAGATCATCAAAGGTTAGTGATTAATTTTATCTATATTTGTGCTTTTTTCTCTCTCTTTTGCTGGAAAAATGGCTGTTTTTCTGTGAGTTGTTGGTGACCTAACATAATCGTTTGTAGTGCTTTCGCCGTAAATCCTATTTGAAATCGGACACTCTAGTGGGATTAACAACAAGACTACCATTAAAATGATATAAGATACATGTATGTTTGAGGAATTCTAATTATGAGATTTCTGATGTTTTGAATTTGGCGCCCTGCACTTTCACTGGCTGTTGTCATATCGATCCCGTGAACGGGATTGCAGCCATAAGAAGTTTTTAAACAAATCAAATGAAAAGTGTTAAACAAATCAAAATGTATTTTATATTTGAGATTCTACAAAGTAGCCACTCTTTGCCTTGATGACAGCTTTGCACACACTTGGCATTCTCTCAACCAGCTTCATGGGGTAGTCTACTGGAATGCATTTCAGGTGTGCCTTGTTAAAAGTTAATTTAATATCATTTATTTCCTTCTTAAGGTGTTGGAGCCAATCACTTGTGTTGTGACAAGGTATGGGTGGTATACAGAAGATGGCCCTATTTGGTATTTTCAAGAACATTGAACATTTCTTCAAGTACAGTCGCAAAACACATCACGAGCTATGATGAAACTGGCTCTCATGAGGACTGCCACAAGAAAGTAAGAGTTACCTCTGCTGCAGAGGATAAGTTAATTATAGTTAATTGCACCTCAGATTGCAGTTCAAATAAATGCTTCATAGTGTTCAAGTAACAGACACATCTCAACATCAACTGTTCAGAGGAGACTGCGTGAATCAGGCCTTCATGGTAGAATTGCTGCAAAGAAACCACTACTAAAGGACACCAATAAGAAGATGAAGAGACTTGCTTGGGCCAAGAAACACGAGCAATGGACGTTAGACTGGTGGAAATCTGTCTTTTGGTCTGATGAGTCCAAATTTGAGATTTTTGATTCCAACCACAGTGTCTTTGTGAGATGCAAATTAGGTGAACGGGATGATCTCCGCATGTGTGGTTACAACAGTGAAGCATGGAGGAGGAGGTGTGATGGTGTGGGGCTGCTTTGTTGGTGACACTGTGTGTGATTTATTTAGAATTCAATGCACACTTAACCAGCATGGCTACCACAGCATTCTGCAGTGATATTCCATCCCATCCGGGTTTGCATTTAGTGGGACTATCATTTGTTTTTCAACAGGACAATGACTGAAAACACACCTCCAGGCTGTGTAAGGGCTATTTGACCGAGAATGAGAGTGATGGTGCTAAATCAGATGACCTGGCCTCCACAATCACCCATCCTCAACCCAATTGAGATGGTTTGGGATGAGTTGGATCACAGAGTGAAAGAAAAGCAGCCAACAAGTGCTCAGCATATGTGGGAACTTCTTCAAGACTGTTGGAAAAGCATTCCTCATGAATCTGGTTGAGTAAATGACAAGAGTGTGCAAAGCTGTCATCAAGGCAAAGGGTGGCTGCTTTGAAGAATCTAAAATCTAAAATTATATTTAGATATTTTTTAAACTTTTTTGGTTACTACGTAATTCCATATGTGTTATTTCATAGTTTTAATGTCTTTACTATTATTCTACAATGTAGAAAATACTTTAAATAAAGAAAAACGCTTGAATGAGTAGTTGTGTCCAAACGTTTGACCAGTACTGTATCAATGAAAGAGGTGAAGTATTTTATCCTGGCTATAATTCATGTTGACAAGTCAAATATAGTTTCTCAGATTCAATTTGAGTTCTGGCTATAGGGGAAATGGTATTTTCTTTAAAATCTGTGTTGAGTAGCACCTCAATTGGAGCTTGGGCTACGAACACCATATAATTTGAACACCTTTTTTACATCGGAATACACAACTGCTGCAAAAAAGGATGTTAAACCAAAGGACATTGCATTGCTGTTGGTTTGAAGGTAAGGTTAGGCTACATCTTAGCACAACAAAATAATTTATTTCCCCTCTGTAACTGACAAGAAAGTCCTCGAGCGGCGGTCAGAAGTGATTGTCCTCCAAACCAGAGATCATTACTGCAGAGAGGCTATTTGACTGAGACCAAATATCCATGACCGCAATCATATATGGAGCATTTATTTTACAAACAATTTATGAGAAAAAGCTTTCAGAAGAAAGACACTATTACCTCCACATAGAATATTGTGACTGAGATTGGAGAGTAAATGTTCTCCTTAAGAATAAATTAAGGGTTTAGTCATAAAAGAACATGCAGCTCTTTTCGTGTCAATACGGTATTCACTAGCTATAAATCACTGCTTAAACATGTGACTTTTTGATGTAGCACAATTCCATTTTCAATAGTTAACCATGGAGAAAAATAAAAAGATGTCATAAAACACAGCCAGTTTTGTCTTTTCATCCTCTTTCACCTAAAAAGCAGACGACGAAAAACACTTAAATTAAGAGAAGTAAGAGATCAAGAATAATAAGGAGAAACCGGTTTATGCAGGGTGTTCTGTTCATGATGTGTTAAATGAAAAGCTGAGTGTATTAAGCAGATCAAAACAGCTGGTGGCCTACCACAGGGCAAGGACAAAATGCCTCTGCCAGTGTGGCGTTATATTACTGTATATAAAAACACATCCGCCGTAGCAAAGTAAAATGATTATTACTACTCTCACACTTGGAATGGGAACTTCGAGGATAAATATTGTAATGTGCTGAGTAAGCAATACATTATACAGGTAATGTATTTTGGCTCCCTGGTAGTCGAGGTCAAATCAAATCAAATTAGTCACATGCGCAGAATACAACAGGTGTAGACTTTACAGTGAAATGCTTACTTACAAGCCCCTTTCCAGCAATGCAGCACAAGAATATGGATAAGAATAAGAGATAAAAATAACAAGTAATTAAAGAGCAGCAGTAAAATAACAATAGCGAGACTGTATATAGGGGGGTACTGATACAGAGTCAAAGTGTGGGGGGCACCCCACGGTTAGTTGAGGTAGTATGTATATGTAGGTAGAGTTATTAAAGTGACTATGCATGATCACAGCAGAGAGTAACAGTGGTGTAAAGAGGGGGGAGGGCAATGCAAATAGTATGGGTAGCCACTTGAATAGATGTTCAGGAGTCTTATGGCTTGGGGGTAGAAGTTGTTTAGAAACCACTTGGACCGAGACTTTGCGCTCCAGTACTGCTTGCCGTGCGGTAGCAGAGAGAACATTCTATGACTAGGGTGGCTGGGGTCTTTGACATTTTTATGGCCTTCCTCTGACACTGCCTGGTATAGAGGTCCTGGATGGCAGGAAGATTGGCCCCAGTGATGTACTGGGCCGTACACACTACCTTGCGGTTGGAGACCGAGCAGTAGCCATACCCGGCAGTGATGCAACCAGTCAGGCTGCTCTCGATGGTGCAGCTGTAGAACCTTTTGAGGATCTGAGGACCCATGCCAAATCTTTTCAGTCTCCAGAAGGGGAATAGGTTTTGTCGTGCCCTCTTCATGACTGTCTTGGTGTGCTTGGACCATGTTGGTGATGTGGGCATCAAGGAACTTGAAGCTCTCAACCTGCTCCACTGCAGCCCCTTTGAGAATGGGTGCGTGCTCGCTCCTCTTTTGCCTGTAGTCCACGATCATCTCTTTGTCTTGATCACGTTGAGGGAGAGGTTGTTGTCCTGGCACCACACAGCCAGGTCTCTGACCTCCTCTCTATAGGCTGTCTCGTCATTGTCGGTGATCAGGCCTACCACTGTTGTGTCATTGGCAAACTTAATGAAGGTGTTGGAGTCGTGCCTGGCCTTGCAGTCATGAGTGAACAGGGAGTACAGGAGTGGACTGAGCACGCACCCCTGAGGGGCCCTTGTGTTGAGGATCAGCGTGACGAATGTGTTGTTACCTACCCTTACCACCCGGGGTTGCCCATCAGGAAGTCCAGGATCCAGTTGCAGAGGGAGGTGTTTAGTCCCAGGGTCCTTACTTTATTGGTGAGCTTTGAGGGCACTATGGTGTTGAATGCTGAGCTGCAGTCAATGAAGAGCATTCTCATATAGGGGTTCCTTTTTTCCAAGTGGGAAAGGGCTGAAAATTGGAGTGGGTCCATGGTTTCTGGGATGATGGTGTTGATGTGAGCTATGACCAGTCTTTCAAAGCATTTCATGGCTACAGATGTGAGTGCTATGGGTCAATAGTCATTTAGGCAGGTTCCCTTAGTGTTTTTTGGCAGAGGCACTATGATGGTCTGCTTAAAACATGTTGGTATTACAGACTCGGACAGGGAGAGGTTGCCAGTTGCCAGTTGGTCAGCGCATGCTCGCAGTACACATCCTGGTAATCCGTCTGGCCCTCTGGCCTTGTGAATGTTGAACAGTTTAAAGGTCTTACTCACATCGTCTGCGGAGAGCGTGATCACACAGTCTTCTGGGAACAGCTGGTGCTCTTATACATGTTTCAGTCTTATTTGCCTTGAAGCCAACATTGAAGTAGTTTAGCTCATCTGGTAAGCTCGTGTCACTGGGTAGGTCTCGGCTGTGCTTCACTTTGTAGTCTGTAATGGTTTGCAAGCCTTGCCACATCCGACGAGTGTCAGAGACTGTGTATTTTACAATTCGACCTTAGTCCTGTATTGACGCTTTGCCAGTTTGATGGTTCGTCGGAGGGCATAGCGGGATTTCTTGTAAGCTTCCGGATTAGAGTCCCGCTCCTTGGAAGAGGCAGCTCTAGCCTTTGGCTTAGTGCAGATGCTGCCTGTAATCCATGGCTTCTGGTTGGGGTTTGTACGCACGGTCACTGTGGGGCTGACGTCATCGATGCACTTATTGATGAAGCCAATGACTGATGTGGTGTACTCCTCAATGCCATCGGAGGAATCCCGGCACATATTCCAGTCTGTGCTAGCAAAACAGCCCTGTAGCTTAGCATCTGCTTCATCTGACCACTTTTATTGATCTAGTCACTGGTGCTTCCTGCTTTAATGTTTGCTTGTCAGCAGGGATCAAGAGGATAAGAATATGAACAGATTTGCCAAATGGAGGGCAAGGGAGAGGTTTGTATGCATCTCTGTGTGTGGAATATAGGTGGCCCAGAGTTATTTTTACCTCTGGTTGCACATTTAACATGCTGATATAAATTTGGTAAAATGGATTTAAGTTTCCCTGCATTAAAGTCCCCGGCTACTAGGAGTGCCGCCTCTGGGTGAGTATTTTCTTGTTTGCTTATGGCGGAATACAGCTCATTCAATGCTGTCTTAGTGCCAGCCTCTGACTGTGGTGGTATGTAAACAGCTACGAAGAATACAGATGAAAACTCTCTCGGGAGGTCGTGTGGTCTACAGCTTATCATGAGATACTCTACCTCAGGTGAGCAATAACTCAAGACTTCCTTAGATATCGTGCACCAGCTGTTATTTACAGAAATACATAGTCCGCCGCCCCTGGTCTTACCAGACACCGCTATTCTATCCTGCCGGTACATCGTATAACCAGACAGATGTATGTTGATATTGTCGTCTCAGCCACAACTCCGTGAAACATAAAATGTTAGTTTTTAATATCCCGTTGGTCGTTTAATCTTCTGCGTATCTTGTCGATTTTATTCTCCAAGGATTGCATGTTTGCTAGCAGAATGGAGGGACGTGGGGGTTTATTCGATCGCCTACAAATTCCCAGAAGGCAACCCGCCCTTCGCCCCCTCTTTCTCCGCCTCCTCTTCACGCACATCACAGGGATTGGAGCCTATTCCCAAGGAAGCAGTATATCCTTCGCATCAGTCTCGTCTGAGTCGTGAAAGGAAAAAAGGATTCTGCTAATGCGCGGTGAGTAATCGTAGTCCTGATGTCTAGAAGGTCATAAGAGACGGTAGTGGGCAACATTATGTACAAAATAAGATTTAAAAAAAAGTTACACCAACGCAAATAAACAAAAAAAAAACACAATCGACTGGGGGCATGTAAAATGTCTGTCTTCTTCTCCGGCACCATCTTAGTTTAGTTAGAATGTCTTGACATTCTTTGTCCTCAAAGTGGCCTCATCCCTTCAAATCCTGTTCCTCATCCTTGTTGATGTGAAATGACTGGATTGTTGACAGAAAATGGCAAAAGATTAAGGACAAGCTAGTAGGACATAATGTAGTTAGTTACATGGTCAAGTGATTGGGTGCTGGATATTTTGTGTACTGAGACCACAAGAGGGCACTGTGTGACTTGAATCTCTCCCTCCCACCATACTACAATCTTCGCCTGGGTGATGAAAATCAAATGGATCAGTGGATACACTATCAGAAGGGAACCCATTTCTTCTATTTCTGTGAATCTATCCTCTTACCTCCACACATTTGTCTTTGTCCTGCCTTAAATAACTGAAAATATAAGAAAATATGCAGAAAGAAAGAGAGTGAGATAACAATCCCCACAGTAAAATGACGATCACCATGATCAGATCAATGTTTGCCCAAGTAACCTAAGAACAGAATTGTAATTTGGAGGCACTTAAAGTGGAATTGACAGCATTGTATCTACTTTGCAGAAATGAAACAAACAGACAATCATAATATCAGTAAAAAAATGTCAAATTCCCAGTTGATGCTACAAAACTAACTTTACAAGAGGTTTTAAAAATAGATAATATTTGACTCAACACTCCATGATGTAAACTAAAGCATTGTTGGCCGAATAGACGGATGCAGTTCAATGCATGATTTATATAATTCCCCAATACATTCCTTAGGAGTCCCAAAAATATTGCTATCAGGTTGTAAATCACAGCTGGCCTGGTACATAGTTTGCTGCCTCCATTCGGGATGCATTGTTTCAGTTTCAGTATTTTGGACAAAAATGTAAAGGATTCAGACCCCTTCACTTTTTCCACATTTTGTTACATTACAGCCTTATTCTAAAATGGATAAAATTATACATTTTTCTCAGCGACCTACACACACTACACCATAATGGCAAAGCAAAAACAGGTTTTTAGACATTTTGCAAATGTATAATTCATTTTGCAAATGTATAATATATATTTTTTTAAATACCTTATTTACATAAGTATTCAGACCCTTTGCTATAAGACTAAAAATTGAGCTCAGGTGCGTCCTCTTTCCATTGATCATCCTTGAGGTATTTCTACAACTTGATTGGAGTCCACCTGTGGTTAATACCATTGATTGGACATGATTTGGAAAGGCACACACCTGTCTATATAAAGGTCAAACAGTTGACAGTAATGTCATAGCAAAAACCAAGCTTTGAGGTCGAAGGAATTGTCTGTTGAGCTCCGAGCAGGATTGTGTCATGGTACAGATCTGCGGAATGGTACCAGAACACTGTAGGTCCCCAAGAACACAGTGGCGTCTATCATTCTTAAATGGACCACCAAGACTCTTCCTAGAGCTGGCCGCCCAGCCAAACTGAGCAATCGGGGGAGAAAAGCCTTGATCAGGGAGGTGACCAAGAACCCGATGGTCACTCTGACAGAGCCCCAGAGTTCCATTGTGGAGATGGGAGAACCTTCCAGAAGGACAACCATCTCTGCAGCACTCCACCAAACAGGCCTTTATGGTAGAGTGGACAGACTGAAGCCACTCCTCAGTAAAAGGCACATGACAGCCCACTTGGAGTTTGCCAAATGGCACTTAAAGGACTCTCAGACCATGAGAAACAAGATTCTCTGGTCTGATGAAACCCAGATTGAACTCTTTGGCCTGAATGCCAAGCGTCACGTCTGGAGGAATCCTGGCGCCATCCTTATGGTGAAGAATGGTGGTGGCAGCATCATGCTGTGGGGATGTTTTTCAGCGGCAGGGACTGGGAGACTAGTTGGGATCGAGGAAAAGATGAACAGAGCAAAGTACAGATAAATCCTTGGTGAAAACCTGCTCCAGACCTCAGACCAGGGTCAAGGTTCACCTTCCAACAGGACAACGACCCTTAGCACACAGCCAAGATAATGCAGGAGTTGCTTGGGGACAAGTGTCTGAATGTCCTTGAGTGTCTCAGCAAGAGCCCGGACTTGAACACAATCGAACATCTCTGGAGAGATCTGAAAATAGCTGCACAACGGTGCTCCCCATCCAACCTGACAGAGCTTAAGAGGACCTGTAGAGAAGAATGGGAGAAACTACCCAAATATAGGTGTACCAAGCTTGTAGCATCATACCCAAGAAAATTGAGGCTGTAATTGTTGCCAGATTTGCAAACATTTCTTATAACCTGTTTTTGCTTTGTCATTGTGTGTAGATTGATGAGAAAAAAATGTAATCCATTTTAGATAAAGCCGTAACGTAACAAAATGTGGAAAATGTAAAGGGGTCTGATTATTTTTTCGAATGCACTGTAACTGAGGCTGGGAATGTCAATACAATCAAACTACCAAGGGCAAGGATCACAAGTCAGTCATAATGTGTCTAATAGGCTAGTGTATTTATTTATGTAGCAAGCTAAAAACATAGAGCCTAATGTTAGCTAGCTAGCTGCTAGGAGGATGTCATGTCACATGTCACCCCTCATATTGTTTTTCGGTGGCTGTACATGCAGGTGTCATTTGATTAGCTAGCAAGAACTTGAACAACTCCAGTTAGCATATCTCTTGCATTCGCAAATTCACTCTGGCTATCTACTCTGATTTCAAAGCACTCTTGTCTGAGTGTGTCAGAGCGCAGAATAAATAATGCATTTATGAACGCAACACCTGCTAAATATGACCGATGTCAGTAAAAGTAGGCAAAAAAAAGTAATAGCGAGTCACGAGCGCTCTAGATAACATGTAAACAGCCTAGCTAACCAGCTCTGCTAGGGCGAGTAAAATGCTCAGAGTGAGGTGTTCTCTCATTTGTGTCTGGAAGTAGCTAGCTAGCAATAAAAATGTTGCCAGTTAGCTTAGGTACTTGGTTGAAGGCAAGCTGCAGAAGGCTGAGTAGGCTACAATACCCCATTGTTTATCAGTGCAATTTTGACGGCCAACTAGCTGAAACAGTTTGAGAGGGTTTATCTAATGTTCCTTCATTAGATTTTAGCTCATCCTGCTCTGGCTAGCACTAGTTGTTGATCTTGCTGTTGTCGATGTGCATAACTGAGGGAGAGAGAGGCTACCTTCCTACCCTTTCATGGTTGTTTGATCAATAGTTTGATCAATAGTTCCAAAATGTAAGAGGACTCCCATGGTATTGACATATTTGCAGAAATCCATTCAGGTGTATTTTGTGGCATTTGGCGAATGCATTCGAATGAGCTAAAGTTGCACTGTTGCAACTTCCTGTAAACACACAGCCCAGTTCAAAGTGAATGATGGCAGGCCTGTGTGGCAAATGGCTTGTTTGCATAAGGGCCTACTGTAGCTATGATTGGCTATGGTGCACCGGTCTGCGTAGACTCCAGTCCCGGATGAGACAGATGTCCAAATGCACGGCTGCTTTCCCACTCTGTATTGCTATAGAATTTTCACAAATGCCTAATTCCCAAAATGTAAAAAGGACCGTATGTAAGTGCTCTCTTGGCAGATTATTTTTGAAATGACATATTCTTTCTGGGGGTGTATATGAACAGATTTGAATAAGATTTCGTGTTGCTAAAAAGTTGTTAGTTCCACTTTAACTCTGTGTATAAATCATATTCTTATTGCTCCAGAGCACTATCCTTTGATCGTGTCTTATTTCATGCTCTACTTCCATGTCCCCACTTTCAGCTTGCGTTGTACTCTAACTTCTGATGCATGTGGGAAGATTACGGAGAGCTTTTCCACCTATTGTACTGCATAATGTATAATTCACACACACAAGTGCGTTGCTCGCTATTTTAACACCCTTGTTCTGGCTCTCTCTCCGTTATAGCTTTACTTTGATCCTCCAACATCAGTACTTTTATTTTGTTTGTGTATTTTTTAAATTATTATTTACTATGTGGTTTTCATGCAGCTGGGCTATCCGCCAGGACTCATACCTTTCTTTTCTCCCCGTCTTACTCTGCCATCCCAGAGGCATAATGTACATTATTCTGGCATAGGCAGTATGCAAGTACTTCAATGGGTTTCAGGGGACTTTGTGGAGGTTGTTCAGAGTAATGCTTTGGAGTGCTTTTTCATAGCACCCATTGTGCATTTTTCACCACACCACACCCAATAAGATAATGTTCAGGTTAATTTATAATTGTATCATCAAAAGTTAGCCCTTTTGTAAATGCTGCAATACAGACACTAGAGCAGATATATACAAAAAAGAAAGGTGTGTGTTTGTGTGTGTACATATGTTTGTGTTTGTATCACTGATAAGACTGATGCTCTGCTCTGATGACGGTCTTTGAATTCTAAAGCTGCTTACATTAATTAGAATGCTTACCATCTCCATAATTACCCTGCTCTTGCTAAACAAGCAGCTGAAAGGAATAGCAGTTGCTCAGGATAGTGGATAATTGAAAAAAACATACATTTTTCACAATTTCTCATCCTGTTTTTCTGCATCCGTTCTATCTATATGACCTTTGCTAGAGAGCCAAGGACAAGGTTACACAGAGATACAGAGATGGTCTCAGAGGAAATGATAGGAGTCTTTAAAGGGCACATAGATTCACCCCTATAGTACAGCAGTTGAGCATTCATGTTTTCCACAAAGGTCAAGAAATCCGCAGCCTTTAGAGATTGAGTCATAACCCACTGGGCACAAACTGGTTGGATCAACGTTGTTACAATGTATTTTCAATATAATGTGTCATTGAATCTATGTTTCAAACACATTTGTAGTTGAAAAAGTAATCAACTACTACTGTTTTAATATAATTTCACCAGCGTTGCAAACATTAAAATTAGGGTAAAACTTAAATAAAATGACTTATCCTGTTTAGTCAGGTTAACATCAATCTAATTTCAACATAATCATCAACACTATATATATGTTAAAATTGCTTTGAAAAATCAATTTAGAATGGTAAAAAATCTTGCGTAGAATCTATGTGGAAAATGCAACACAATTCATGTTGTGTTGTAAATATGTTGAACATGCAACATCAGGTCAACGTAACATTTTCAGCATATTTTAGATGTTGATATTTTTGCATATTCTCTCTGTTAAATCAATGTCTGTTTTTCATCCTATATTCAGTATATTGGGTGATTGAAATTATGTTGAATTTCATAGTTGTTTAGACATAGTTGTTTATTTGACCTTGTTTCAATGTTGATAGTAAAATAGTATGTTTAAAAAAACATCACACCATCAACCTAAAAAAGATGGATACTTGTCTGAACCGTACCCCTCATATAGCAATAAGAGTCAATGTACTTCAGTGAGAACCTGTCACCCAGATCCTTATCTCTAAGCACCCCGTTTAGCTTCACACAAACAGTGTTCATTTCTGCTGAGATATCCACTCACACATACAGCATCGTGAAGAAGACGCAGCAGCGCCTCTTCAACCTCAGGAGGCTGAAGAAATTCGGCTTGTCACCAAAAGCACTCACAAACTTCTACAGATGCACAATCGAGAGCATCCTGGCGGGCTGTATCACCGCCTGGTACGGCAACTGCTCCGCCCTCAACCGTAAGGCTCTCCAGAGGGTAGTGAGGTCTGCACAACGCATCACCGGGGGCAAACTACCTGCCCTCCAGGACACCTACACCACCCGATGTTACAGGAAGGCCATAAAGATCATCAAGGACATCAACCACCCGAGCCACTGCCTGTTCACCCCGCTATCATCCAGAAGGCAAGGTCAGTACAGGTGCATCAAAGCTGGGACCGAGAGACTGAAAAACAGCTTCTATCTCAAGGCCATCAGACTGTTAAACAGCCACCACTAACATTGAGTGGCTGCTGCCAACACACTGACACTGACTCAACTCCAGCCACTTTAATAATGGGAATTGATGGGAAATTATGTAAATATATCACTATCCACTTTAAACAATGCTACCTTATATAATGTTACTTACCCTACATTATTCATCTCATATGCATACGTATATACTGTACTCTATATCATCGACTGCATCCTTATGTAATACATGTATCACTAGCCACTTTAACTATGCCACTTTGTTTACATACTCATCTCATATGTATATACTGTACTCGATACCATCTACTGTATCTTGCCTATGCTGCTCTGTACCATCACTCATTCATATATCCTTATGTACATATTCTTTATCCCCTTACACTGTGTATAAGACAGTAGTTTAGGAATTGTTAGTTAGATTACTTGTTGGTTATTACTGCATTGTCGGAACTAGAAGCACAAGCATTTCGCTACACTCGCATTAACATCTGCTAACCATGTGTATGTGACAAATAAAATTTGATTTGATTTGATCACGTCAACACGCATGGATACTGATCAGCTTGCATACTCATTTGCGTAGCTCCTCTACTTTAACATTGAATAGTTGAAAGTAACTCCTCTAACTTGTTTAACACAAGCTATGTGAAAATACATTTGAAGTGAGGTTGAGTTGATGTGGGCTACATTCAATGTAGTACATTGACATCTGATTTGCCCAAAGGACACCATCATTTCAACTTGTAGCTAGGTATACTATCATTCATTCATGAATGATCTTCAGACGTTGAGAAGTAGTTACCATTAGTCCTATAAATAAACTTTTACCTTTGGATATGGTCTTTTATAAATATGATATTCATAATATATATGGATAAGACAATAACCAAATGTAAATATGTTTTGTGATTTACATTGCATGAAGTGTTGCCACTAGTGAAAAAGGTGTCTCGTCGACGTGTTCATGACGTCGTCTGACAGCTGCACCCGATTGACTTGATTGCCTTATTAGTATGAGTAGCCTATAATAATTAACACAGAACACAACCAATTTCAAGCTAATCAAGCCGTGTGGAGAAGAATACAATCACTGACTAGGTAAGACACAATCATTTTGTCACCTATAATTGTAAATGGGACTTGGTTTGGTTGTTTGGACTACTGCAATTTAGCTATGGCTTATCATAAACAGTGGAGCAAATTCCATGCGCATGTTTTAGCTCAGGCAGAGTCTAGAAATAATGGAACATCTGATATTTCTACTGAAACTAGTGTTGATAGTAATTTGAGGTACACCTTCTCCCATGTCAAAACAAGTGATCGTACTGAAAGATTGAGAGGTCGTCTGATAGTGTACTGCGTGTGAAGCAGGATCTTCTCAAACTGCAAGAAAGGGTGGTATGTGTAAAGCTGGCATCTTGGGCTAATGAAAACAACCTCCCCAGGGGTGCAGTAAGTGGTTTATTGGTAATTCTTAGAGAATAGGGGCTTACTGTTTCAAAAGATGCATGCACACTTATGCATACACCCAGAGAGTACACTATTGAGAAATGTGAGGGTAATTATACATATTTTTGGTGTTGAGCAGGGTATGGTGAATGAGAACTGGTTGAGCAACCAGATTTCATCAACGATTTGAAAATCAATGTTGGTGTTCCTCTTTTTAAATCATCCATCTGCCAACTTTGGCCTATTTTATGCAGTTTTAATGAGTTCCATTTGTTGCCTTATTCTCTAGAGAGGCTACTCCAGTACCTGTGAATGATGTCCTGCGTTGAAAGTGCTCATGGTGCTCTCCCTCAACGTGATCAAGACAAAGGAGCTGATCATGGACTAAAGGAGAAGGATGGCCTTGCACGCCTCGTTCTCCTTGACAGGACTATAGTGGAGCCGGTTGAGAGCTTCAAGTTCCTTTGTGTCCACATCACCAACACACTATCATGGTCCAAACACACCAAGACAGTTGTGAAGAGGGCATGACAATGCCTATTCCCCCTCAGTAGATAGAAAAGATTTGGCATTGGTCCTCAGATCCTCATTTTTACAGCTGTACCATCGAGAGCATCCTGACTGGGACTGGTTGCATTGTTGCCTGGTATGGCAACTGTTCGGGCTCCGACCGCAAGGCACGCCAGAGGGTAGTGCGAACAGCCCAGTACATCACTGGGGCCAAGTTCCCTGCCATCCAGGACCTCTATACCAGGCAGTGTCAGAGGAATGCCCTAAAAATTGTCAAAGACTCCAGCCACCCTAGTCATAGACTGTTCTTTCTGCTACCGCACGGCAAGCGGTACTTTAGCGCCAAGTCTAGGTCCAAGAGGCTTCTAAACAGCTTCTACCCCCAAGCCATAAGACCCCTGAACACCTAAACAAATGGCTAACCAGACTATTTGCATTACCCCCCCCCCCTTACACCTCTATCAATGCATAGTCATTTTAATAACTCTACCCACATGTACATATTACCTCAACTAACTGGTGCCCCCTGTATCTGTACCCCCCCCCCCCCTGTATATATTCTCGCTATTGTTATTTTACTGCTGCTCTTTATTTACTTGTTACTTTTATTTCTTATTCTGATCCACTTTTTTTAACTGCATTGTTGGTTAGGGGCTCGTAAGTAAGCATTTCACTGTAAGGTCTTCACCTGTTGTATTCGGCTCATGTGACCAATACAATTTGAAGCTCCTCAAAAACAGTGGCCTTCTTCATTCTTAAATGAAAGATGTTTGGGACCACCAAGACTCTTCCTAGAGCTGGCCGCCCAGCCAAACTGAACAATCAAGGGAGAATGGCCTTGGTCAGGGAGGTGACCAAGAACCAGATGGTTACTCTTACTGAGCACCAGCATTCCTCTCTGGAGATGGGAGAAACTTCCAGAAGGACAACCATCTCTGCAGCACTCAACCAATCAGGCATTTATTGTATAGTGGTCAGACGTAAGCCACTCTGGTCTGGTGAAACCAAGATTGAACTCTTTGGCCTGAATGTCAAGCATCATGTCTGGAGGAAACCTGGCACCATCCTTATGGTGAAGCACGGCGGTGGCTCTATCATGCTGTGGGGATTTTTTTTTCAGGGACTGGGAGACAAGTCTGGATTGAGGGTAAGATGACTGGTACAAAGTACATAGATCCTTGATGAAAACCTGCTCAGGACCTCGGACTAGGGCAAAGGGTCACCTTCCAACAGGACAACGACCCGAAGCACACAGCCAAAACGACACAGGAGGGACTTCGGGACAAGTCTCTGAATGTCCTTGTGTGGTTCAGCCAGAGCCTAGACTTGAAACCTATCAAACATCTCTGGAAAGACCTGAAAATAGTTGTGCAGCGGCGCTCACATCTTGCCTGACAGAGCCTGACAGGATCTGCAGAGAAGAATGGGAGAAACTCCCCAAATACAAGTGTGCCAAGCTTGTAGTGTCATACCCAAGAAGACTTGTGGCTGTATTCGATGACAAAGGTTCTTCAAAGTACACACAGAAAATTAGGGGTTCAACAAGGGTTCTTCTAAGATCCTCAGAGTTCTTCGAAGAATCTTAGGGTTCTTGGCTCAGACTTTTCCCCAAAAGGTTCTTCCAGGAACCCCGTAGGAGGTGGAGTTCATCAAAGAACCTCCTTAGTTGGTGGGGGTTCTTGCAGGAACCCAACTGCCCAACTGAAACATTTGGATTTTAACTTGAAAGGACAGCAGGTGCAGGCACTTAAATTGAGGAGATCTTTACTTTTTTCCGTTAAGGTAAGGTCTGGGAGACCCATGACGCGGCACACAATTAGCCCAGCGGTGTCCGGGTTAGGGGAGGGTTTGGCCGGCAGGGATGTCCTTGTGATCTAAATTTATATTGTTTTGTAATGATACAATCTAGCTTTTCATATTTTTGCAAATCATTCTAAATCAGAAAATGACTATAATTCAATGGATATCAATCAACAAAGAGGTAAGAATATGTACTATATGTTGAAGGCTAGCTGTATTGTGTGCAGATGGCTGAACTGCTCAATTTGGTGTCTGTCTGCAGGTAAGCAGACAAGGATGCATACAAGGACATCCCTGCCGGCCAAACCCTCCCCTAACCCGGACAACGCTGTGCTAATTGTGTGCCGCGTCATGGGTCTCCCAGTTGCGGCCGGCTGTGACGGAGCGGCACAGCTATGCAGTGCCTTAAACCACTGCACCACTTGGGATGCCCCTTCCTTACCTTCTCAATTAAAATCCCATAGGCCTCTACATTATGGACAAGGTATGTGTATGAAAACAATTATCAAGTGTTTTTCATTCACTTTACCACAAGAACCAAGGTATGAATACAGTCGAGTGCATGTTTTGTTAGGATTCAGACCTTCACCCTCCCTACACCTCTGAATATAAAAGGAAACATGTTCAATCACCATGCACTGCAAAATCATTCTTGCTATTGATAGAGAGAACATCAACACACCAAAGGATATGCACCTTGGACATGGTGCTCTGCTGGGAGTTTACCTAATATTTTGATTTGTTTATTCTTTTTTGCCACAAATCATAATAAACACTGACAACCAAAATATTGTGTTATTGTTATTTGTATTAATCATAATAATAGGGGGATAGCTAAAAATGTACCCGAAAAGGTTCTTGGAGGATCCATTAAGGTTTCTTCTAATAACTTATAGGGGTTCCCCCACAGTTTAAATTAGAAGATTTTACCTTTTTTATTTTTGGTCAAGGGTCTGAATACTTATATACATTTAATTTTTCATATGCATTTGACTCGATTTCATGAAACTAGGCGTATGTCACAACTTCACAGGAGAGCAGTTTTGAACGTGAAAAAAAAATAAAAATAAAAAAAAGGTTTTTGGCAGAAATGCGTTCTCGAACATGTGAACTTTCAGGTGCCTTTTAAGAAACGTATGCCATCTAAATACGAATACAATTATTAAATTACGAGCCTTGTTGGTTAATCCACAGAAAGTCAGTAACCTTCCCACTAGCCGTGATTGGCTGAGATATTGAGTGGGGTGGACATACCAAGAGATGAGTTTGGATTGGTCTGCCATATAGAGGCTTCTGTCTATTTGAGCTTGTCAGTCTGTGTTGGTAATCCTCTCGAACGCAGCTTAACATTTTTTTTTTATTGCATAGTGGAGCTGCATAAGTGTTGCACTCCACTTTCTGAAGGATCAAGTTTTGAAATCAGTGGAATTAGAATATGATTGCTAAATAGATGGAGAAAACACCTGTTTCCAGATTACATCTTCAAACTAAGGGCAATTGTGGTACGGCATTCCTGATAGGGAGACGCGTCCATCAGGCATGATAGTCTAGTGTTGGCTAGCTACATTTTTCAGATATTACACATTTCTATTTTTGACAGTGGTTTCATTTCAAGCGAAAGTGTACTGTTAGCTAGCTAACGTTAGCTGGCTGGCTCCCTAGCTGATATTATTTGTATCCCAGAGCCATTTGCTTTTCTTGTTAGAGCCTAATGTCAGACAGCTAACATCTCCTAGCACTGTTCATTGTTGTTTAACTAGCTAACGTTAGCTGGCTGGCTCGTTAGCTAACATTATGTGATGTGTATACAACACCCATTGAATATGGTCGGTGTCAGTAAACGTCTGCAAAAAATGTAATGAAATTGTTGCCGGCAGAGCTGGTTCGGCTGTGCGGGGCTTAAGAGGGTGTGAACAATGCTGAATGGTGTCGCCAAAGAAGAGCTCTTCACCAGATATCAAAACATTCAAAGGCAATTTTTACAAGTCAGTTTACAAGTCGATCAACTTTCAAAGCAGAATTACTTTCCCCTTGTTACTCAAATGCAGTGTATGACATACCATTTTGTAGTTCTGATTCTCTACTTTTATCCAATGTAAAAAAACACAATTTCAAATTTTGCCATATTAGACCGACTCCAGGTGGTGAGTCACATTTTGCAAAAATGTCTAAACCTGTTTTTGCTTTGTCATTATGGGGTATTGTGTAAAGGTAGAGAGAGAAACTACTTAATCCATTTTTAGAATAAGGCTGTAACGTAACAAAATATGCAAAAAGTTTGAATACTTTCCGAGCCAGCACGTGGAGCCAGCACGTGGAGACTTGCAAGATGATGTGATAAAGTCTAGACTGACAGACAGGGGAGAGGCCTGGCACTCAACAAACATTTTACGGGACAACTTTTACTGGTATTGTCTTTATTGAATTGAATGCTATCAGTCAAGATGGGGAGGGAGGAAGCCTGTGTATTCTGCACTAGGATCAGGGAACTCCTATTGTATCCAGGACACTTCACAGGAAGGTATGACCGCTGTTTTGTTTGCCATGGTTGCCCCATTACCACCAGACAAAATGCCGTTAGGCACAGTATCTATGTCGGCTGGGAATGACAATGAAAGATAAAAGGTTCACATTGTTATATTAGTAGAACACTGCTTCTATGGTATTATGTAAAGGATTGTTTATTCTATCATGGACCTGTTACTACATTTGAAAGTTATCAAAACACTTAGTTTAGAATATCTACATAAATGCATCAATTGCATTCTTCTCATGTTACTCTGTAGGCTACTGACCTATTTAAAGCTTCCTCCGGTATCTCAAGTACATCTGCCTGTAGTTATTGAACTCAACCTGCAGGAAGTTTGTTGTGATTGAGTGGGGGGAAGCAGAGAGCTACAAGCATTGTATGATGCTGCATTTGCCTATCTCCACTTAGGCTACTGCTAGTGGTTTGAGCATAGTGCTCAACATTGCCTGTGAAAGGGGGTTAAGATATCGTTTAACATTTTTGAATGTTAGCTAAGACATGATCACTTAAAGTAGGTAATTAAAAATATGAAGTAGAATTACTGAAGAATAAGTTTTGGAAATGATAAATTAATTTGGATCGAAGCCATTTTTTAGATGCAGAACTTAGTGTTTGTGAAACATTAAAAGTTAAGTGTATTGTACATAAGAATACATAATGTTGGAATACTCAAAAGCTGATTCAAATAATTGCCTATTTTAAGTACAACTAGCACAATATTTTTTTTATAGTGTACTCTGCAGCGACGCCTCCAGGGCATGATTCATGACAATAAATGCAAACTTGCAAATGAATGAGACCCCCCTTCACAGGTATGCTAGGCCTCACTCCAACGACCACAGGACCAGATACAAGATAAGACTTAAGTTCCATGTTATACAAAGGAACTTCCATGCAGTCCATCTCTATGCCTTGAACTAACACTAACCAGCTGCTGAAGTGTCAGACAAGGGCAAAACACCTTCCAAAATGAGGGACTGTGCTGCCCCAGTGTCCCGCAGTATCTTCACAGGCTGTTTAACAGCATCACCACTCTGCAGAGACACAATCCCGTCTGAAACAAAGGGGTTCATACAAATCTTATCCAAAATCTTGTTCAAAAGATTAACCAGTCCCAAACAGAGATTTAACACTTAAACTGCTGGGCCTCGCTTCCCCCCCCCCCCCCTTACTACGACAAAGAGCAGCCATTTAGACTGCAACATTCTAACTGTCTAAGTATATTTCATATGCTACCAGAAATGATCCTTTGATTGCATTTACAAAGGTCTTGGATAACAGAATATGAAGAAAGTAAAACATTTCAAAGAACACAATAGCATTTTCATTAGTTTGTTAGTGTAAGCCATCTGCCACATGCTCACCTGTGGAGTGCAAAGGAATAGTGGTTATTCTTGGAAGAAGTGATATTTTGAAATTGAGTTTGAGAAAGAAAATGACTTTTTTTAACCTTTATTTAACTAGGCAAGTCAGTTAAGAACAAATTCTTATTTTCAATGACAGCCTCGGGACAGCGGGTTAACTGCCTGTTCATGGGCAGATTTGTACTTTGTCAGCTCAGGGATTTGAACCTTTTGGTTACTAGTCCAACACTCTAACCACTAGGCTGCTGCCCCATGTCCTCTTAACTGCTTAAAACACACATTCTGTTTGTGATATCAAAATTCTAACAACATACGTGTGTTAAATGCACTTATTTAGGGAAAGTTAAGGACGGAAGGGGGCATGGCTGATTTTATTAAAATGTTAAATTCAGTCAAAATGACTGCCTCAGTTCTTCTACTACTCCCACAAGAATAAACACATTTTTCTAAAATATTTCTGTTCCAATTTATGAGAGACAATATGGCCTTTCTCACAGCAGTAATGACAAACTGGCAGATACGAAGAACCAGCCCACCCCTTTCTTTGGGCACTGGGGAAAAAATACTGAAATCTTGTAGTCTTCTCTAGATTGCTTTGTGTAGAGAACTACTTGGGGCAGTGATTGTGAAGGTAGTTTCACTATATGTGTCAACACATTCATCTGCAAGGACTGCAGCTTTCTCAGGAGTGAGATCCTTGTGCTTGTTAATGAAGACCACTCTTGAACTGTTGGAGTAGCATGAGTGTCTTTAAACCCTCAAGGTCCTTGCGAAGAACACCACCAATCAAAAAGACATGGTTGTTCCCTTGTGTGTATGCCTCTGGTCCTACTCGTAAACCCGAAAAATAGTAGCTTCAACCATGTCATAATTTGAACTCTTTTCAAGAGACAAAGCGCTGTACACATTCTGAGATTTTCCCACAAGAACATTTGAGGAGCAGTGACCAAATTTAGCGTCAACATTTTAGGGACATGGCAATCCGCTCAAACAGATTTTTTTTATTTTAACCTTTATTTAACTAGGCAAGTCAGTTAAGAACAAATTCTTATTTACAATGACGGCCTACACTGGCCAAACCTTAATCCAGATGACGCTGGTCCAATTGTGCGCCGCCCTATGGTACTACCAATCATGGCCGGTTGTGATACAGCCTGGAATCAAACCAGGGTATGTAGTGACACCTCTTGCACTGAGATGCAGTGCCTTATTCCCAAGTGACACAGCAGTCTAGAAGTCCAGCTCTTTTTTTGTTGAAAGACAGTACAAGGACATGTCAAACACTTTTGAGGGTGGAGGAATACATGACTGGATCTGGAGTACTTCCAGATCTATCTCGTTGGCATGCTACCAGACCCACCTCTTTTAATTGAATGTTTCTTATTGTTCTTATTGTTTGGCTGCATGTTCTTCTTTTTATAGTCTGTACTCAAACTCAAATTTCTGTTGCTCCAATTTTGCCTTTTGTTCTAACTCCTACAGTTGCATATCATAGGGATTTTGGATGGGCAGCTGTCATACTGATATCAAAACGCTTAGTAATGATGATCTTTATTCACCTTTGTCCATTCATCGAGTATTTCCTAAGTAGGTTTTTCCCCAAATGCTTCCAATTAAAGTATTTTTTCCAAACTGATTTCACCCAATCTTATAAACCCTTACATAAACAGTTGCATACATGAGTTTTAAGTTTTAAGACGCATGACAATAAAGAAAATATGGTCCGCCAAGCAAAAACCTGATAAATAAATGCATTTATAAGAATACTGTAATTACAGAAATGGTTTGCTCAGTGGGAAATGAATATCCAACTGGTCAGTGACAACTGTGTGGAGTTTGTGACAGCAAATATGTGAGCTTATTACAGTATTAGAGACAATATGTCCTGGGATTTCCGATCTTCTATGTAGATCAAGGGTCCCCAACCTTTTGAAGCATCAGAGCTAACATTTGAACATATCGCAAGCAACTCATTATTTTCTAACTTTCAAATAGGCACATTCTTCTTTTCTCCTTTCCCCTGAAACTCTTCCCCGGGTTCTTAGTGTACAGGAGAAAGTAGTACACCATGTTTTCTGTCAATATACCTGGTAAGATAATGGTTATAAAATCAGATTTTTTTTTGCAAAATTCTGTTTTATGTTTACTCAGTTTAATTTTTCCTAGTTTTAGATTTATTTATTTTTACTCAAAATTACAATTGTTCATAAATTGGATGTTCTGAATCCATGTCAGTGATTAAATCTGGAAGAAAACCAATAAAAATTGATTTCTGAGTATAAGTACACTTTAATTGGGCATCTGGCCCTTTAACAGGTCGATGTCAGCACCCCTGGGGAAATTGAATTAGCATAATAAAAAAATCCCCATAAAAATCAGTAAATTTAAGCTACAGATATCTGCATTGGATGCATTTCAATCCACTGCATCCAGAGCTAGAGCGATGTTTGTCAGACCATGAAACATCCCAAAAATCGTTATTCTCACAAAATCGTCTGTAGCATCCAAACTGTTTGCCCTACAAACCCCTCTATGGAAAGAGGAGACTCTCGGTACACCCTATATGCCAACTTCTGTCTGTAGCTTCCGAACCATTTGGGCAACACACTAATATGACCCCTCTGTGTAAAGATGAGACTGTCACGAACATGTGCATGTGTTGTTTTGTTCTAGGACGCCCACAGGCCTTATAAGACTCATCTGAAGATTCCCTGGTACCAGTTTAAAATGTTATGGAAGTACAGTAAACAGTTCGTTGGGAAAATATTGACCCCTTGACTTTTTTAAACATTTTGTTACATTACAGCATTTTTCTAACACACAATAACCCATAATGACCAAGCAAAAACAGGTTTGTAGAAAAAAAATACAAATAATAAAATGAAATAATACATTTGCATACTGTAAGTACTCTGACCCTTACAGTACTTTGTTTAAATACTTTGGCAGAGATTACAGCCTTGAGTCTTGTTGGGTATGACACTACAAGCTTGGCACATGTCACGTGATGCTTGGCATTCAGGCCAAAGAGTTCAATCTTGGTTTCATCAGACCAGAGAATTTTGTTTCTCATGGTCTGAGAGTCTTTAGGTGCTTTTTGGCAAAGTCCAAGCGGGCTGTCATGTGCCTTTTACTGAGGAGTGGCTTCCGCATGACCACTCTACCATAAAGGGCTGATTGGTAGAGTGCTGCAGAGATGGGAAAACCTTCCAGAAGGACAACCATCTCCACAGAGGATCTCTGGAGCTCTGTCAGAGTGACCATCGGGTTCTTGGTCACCTCCCTTACCAAGGCCCTTTTCCCTCGATTGCTCAGCTCTAGAAAGAGTATTGGTGGTTCCAAACTTCTCCCATTTAAGAATGATGGATGCCGCAGTGTCCTTGGGGACCTTCAATGCTTCAGAAATGTTTTGGTACCCTTCACCAGATACGGACAATTCCTTCGACCTCATAGCTAGGTTTTTGCTCAGATATGCACTGTCAACTGTGCGACCTTATATAGACTGTTGTGTGCCTTTCCAAATCATGTCCAATCAATTGAATATACCACAGGTGGACTCCAAGCAAGTTGTAGAAACATCTCAAGGATGTTCAATAGAAATAGGATGCACCTGAGCTTAATTTCGAGTCTCATAGCGAAGAGTCTTAATACTAATGTAAATAACATATTTCTGTTTTTATTTTCATACATTTCAACCTTTTTTTGCTTTGTTATTATGCAGTATTGTGTGTAGATTTGTGAGGAAATGTTTTATTTCATCTATTTCAGAATAAGGTTGTAGCGTAACATGTGGAAAAAATGGAATGGGTCTGAATTCTTTCTGAATGCACTATACATCAATTCTGCACTTGAATTCTTCTCATATTACTCTGTAGGTTACTGACCTATTCAAAACTTCTTCCGGCATCTGCCTATAGTTATTTAACTCAACCTTCAGGATATGTGTTTGCTGTGATTGAGTGGGGGCAAGGTTCTGACAGATGGGTGTGTCTTGGCGGAGGCAAAGACACACCCACATCAAACCACACCCAAAAGCCAATGTGTGTTTGACTTCTGTTATTGGCTGCCAGCATTTCTTGAGGAGCAAACCAAGAAACAAGGCCAAATCAGAAGGTGCAGTTCCCCTTTAAACTCTGTCCCTTGCTAATGTCACTGTCCTGTCATCCACTGGTAACACTGGTCTCCCAGCCAGCTTCCTGGCTATCTTTAGATCTCCTTCTCAGATGATGTGACCAAGGTATAATATCACATCTAGCTATCATACTATACACATTCTTTATTTATGCATCCTTGAAATAACAGGTTATTGGTGAACAATAAGGGTTTCCCTGCTATTCATTACTATTTGAAATCTCTGACACTCTACAAGCATCGCACATCCTCCTTTGATCTATATCTTGTCCTAAGGAGATTATTCTGCTGTGTTGATCAAGTAGATATATAAGGTTGTACATATTTGAACTGAGAAATCATTGGATGAAAACTCCCATTCATAGTTCCTATGGAGTTATAAATTGGAAGCTTACTTGGAAACCTGTTCTCGGGTAGGTTTCGTTTTGTTATCTCACGCAGCATGCTGTCAGTTGTTCCAAAGTCACAACATTTATCTAATTCCTTGCCCATGCTGGAAGGAGTAATTAGTTCGGACGCACACTTCTGTTGGGACTCATGATGGACTTCCTAATGAAGCTACTCTACAAGTACCGGTGGAAGCCAGTCACCAATTCCTCTTCTCTCTACCCTCTTACTCCCCCCCCATGTGTGTCCTTCCTAGTCAGTGGGGGTCATTCCAAATGCTACCATCACCTCTCTTCCTTAGTCCATCTCCTCCCATGTGCATGATACTTGTTGATGAAGGACTTCGGATGACTGCAGGTTGTCATGTGAGTGAGGAGAAAATACATATTTACCAGAAATGAGATGATGAATTCATGCATGCACCACTGGCATTCAAAATACTGCCTGCCTGACTTAACACCATTTGTATTCCACACATCTTTCAACGAAAACCACCACCCCTCTTCTCCTGTCTGCTTGTTACTTCTATCTTATTTTACATTCTCTCTTCGAAGAGTTGAAACTCAATTCTGACACAAACGGGTTGTAGAATTTAACTATAACTTTTTATTTAAGCTGAATGCCTTGTGGATAACTTCAACCAATTTTCTCATTACAAAGTTGACATTTAAATCCAATTTCATCTGCAGCTTCTAAAGCATTCTATGTACTGTGTCTCATTAAACTATCCTAATGGCTTTTAGGAGTCAGCTGCAAATATACAGTACCTCAGAGAGAGAGAGAGAGATGCATTATTCTCTTGAATATATTGTTCAACTTTTCTAGCAAATGGGACTGAATATGCCATTTACAAAATTGCATAATAGGCTCAAGCATCAAATAGCATCCATTATTGTGTTTAAGAATAAAATAAACAATTTTAAAATGTATTTCAGTCTTGATCTTCTACTACATTAGAAAAATAAACTATATATGGCATTGCCAATTCTCATTCAGATTAGCTACTGACCGAGTACAGAGTTATGTAGAGTGGGAGAGGGGGGCTCTTCCTGGGCAGTCAGAGAGCGCATTCACAGTCAGTCTAATGGGAAACAGCATGTGGGCCTGATTAGTCTGTAGCTACAGGTCCACACAAATCATATTTAGCTAAATCAGGGAGCGCTGATTGCTGTTTCTCACCCTGACAGGCAAACAAGGCTGCCAGGGGCCCCGGTTAACACAAGGTCACACATGATGCCGCAGGAGACAGACTAAGAACACTTCACTGGTAATTACTCATCTATATACCTCATTAACATTATGCTGAAAGCTGTATAATAATTGTTTGTATTCAGATTTGATATAAATTTAAATATTTTGCAATGTTAGAAAGAGCCCTCCCATGTTGTTAGAATACTTTCTGTTCTGTACAGTATAGCCTCCTTTATTTTTCAAATTGACGATTCATTGCACATACAATATTTAATACAGCAGACACTGGTTGAATTGACAATGCTATTCAGTTGTTTTCTGAAAATTCTCTATGTATCCTGTTCACTTGTCCTTCCTCTATGCCCTTGTATTGTCAATGTTTCACATTTGTTCAGAGTTGTTGTGATTGTTATATTGTGTCACTATGTAAGTGTGTAGTCTGTCCCTCTCTCCCCCTCATCGGCTGGCATCCACATCTGGCACAGTAGACTTGCTGCGGCAGGTGCTGATTATTCGTCATCGCATTAGCGCTAGAGCAGTTCAATTAGTGAGCCGCTCTCCTCATTTCAATTAGCACTCAGGTGTGTAGCAGACAGTCATGGCTGAGACGCACTCAAACCATGTGGAAAATGCAGAACTCAGAGGGCCTCAGCGGAGACATAGACAGCCTGCATCAGTGAACAAAACAACACACACAACCAAAACAACTCTAAGCATTCCAAACATAATGTGTATGGGAATCTTTTTTGGTCATGAGCAGAATGTAAATTAGATAGCAGCATTCCTTGATTAAATTGAGAATTGAGGCAAGAGTGTTGTGAATGGGAGTAAATAAAACAGGGCTCTGTTTTGTATCTTTAGAGAGCGATAATAACCCTTACCTACTGACAGAGATGAATAAAGCATGAACACCAGCTGATTTGGACTGGGAGATTTACAAAAATAGCTGAAGTGCTGGAACAACAACTAACAGGTTGAAGTCACTTTTATGAATTTGGAGGAAGATAATGATGGTGATGACCATAATGATAACAATAACAATACCTATGACTACAATGATGTATTTTATTACCTTAGCTAACCTCTTCAATTCATACTTATCACACACCATCATCATTATTAGGAATCTCATCATCCATACTGCTGACATAATATCCGTCAGATGTTCAATTTTGGGAGAGAGGAAACTTTCAGAGCAGAAGTTCTGCTGCAAAACAGAGGGGGGATGTAGGCTGCTGGAAGCAGGCAGCTGTCAGTGGTTACCCTGGGGACTTCCAGCTTCAGCCTGAATATCTCAGCAGCAAGACAGGCAATGTGCTGCGGACGCCTCACCCAGAGCAGAGCAGAGCGCAGGGTGAACTGGCAGAGGGAGAGGTGCCTGGCAATAACACATCTATGCCAATTAAGAAGAGAGGGAGTGAGCCATGCTTGAAATTCACGACACGTCTCCCACAACTCTGTACTTTCTGAGGGCTCTGTGTACCTTAAAAACATTTGTTACCCAAAAACCCCAAGGTATGTAAAATGATGCTGAGCTCTGTTCATCTGATCTGTTCTAATTTGGGAATAGAGGCATCTTTAGCTGACATCTGAATTAGCATATGAACATGTGGCTAAATTAAGGGCTCTATTCAATACGAAGCGCTGAAGAGCTGCGCTACACTGCAATAGAAATGTAATGGCAATGTTCCTGCGTTGGCGGAGATTGCATTCACTATAAATGCGGCATACGTCGGTTCAATCGGAAATTACCATTCCATTTAAATCGCGCTATAACGTTTAACTTCAGCGATACAAATTGAATCATGCCCTAAATACCATTGAACAATGAGTGTGTGGAGGTAATAAGTCAATGTCTTCCTCAGAATGCATTTAATGAGGTGATTTTCATTTAGGGAGATCCATTTTGAATTAAAATATTTTTCTTGTCTTGTCCTTCTAGTCTACCGTTGCACTTTGTATTCTCACCCAAATATTTTTGTATGTCTCCCTCTATTCTTAATGATGTCGCTGAGTGCCCCATTTCATACTGTACTAAAAGCCATCAGTTCCACTACGTAGGTATGTAATCAAATGAGTTTTTCTGTGCCCCCGTAACTATTGATTCATGGAGCTTTAAACAGTGAGCTTGGTAACAACACAACACACTGACATGACATTAAATCAAATTGTATTAGTTACATGCACCGAATACAACCTTACAGTGAAATGCTTACTTACAAGCCCCTAACCAACAATGCAGTTAAAAAAACAAGAATAAGAATGAGAAATAAAAGTAACAAGTAGTTTAAAGAGCAGCAGTAAAATAACAATAGCGAGACTATATACAGGGGGTACCGGTACTGGTTAGAGAGTAGCAGTGGCGTAAAAGAGGGGGGTGGGCAATGCAAATAGTCTGTGTAGCAATTTGACAAGACGTTCAAGAGTCTTATGGCTTGGGGGTAGAGCTGTTTAGAAGCCTCTTGGATCTACACTTGGCACTCCGGTACTTCTTGCAGTGAGGTAGCAGAGAGAACAGTCTATGACTAGGGTGGCTGAACTCTTTGACAATTATTAGGGCATTCCTCTGACACCGCCTCGTATAGAGGTCCTGGATGGTAGGATTCTTGGCCCCAGTGATGTATTGGGCCGTACGCACTATCCTCTCAATGGTGCAGCTGTAGAACCTTTTAGTATCATGCTGTCTCGTTATTGTCAGTGATCAGGCCTACCACTGTTGTGTCATCGGCAAACTTAATGATGGTGTTGGAGTCATGCCTGGCTGTGCAGTCATGAGTGAACAGGGACTACAGGAGGGAACTGAGTACACACCCCTGAGTGGCCCTTGTGTTGAGGATAAGCGTGGCGAATGTGTTGTTACCTACTCTTACCACCTGGGGGCGGCCCGTCAGGAAGTCCAGGATCCAGTTGCAGAGTGAGGTGATTAGTCCCAGGGTCCCTAGCTTAGTGATGAGTTTTGAGGGCACTATGGTGTTGAACACTGAGCTGCAGTCAAGGAATAGCATTCTCGCATAGGTGTTCCTTTTGTCCAGGTGGGAAAGGGCAGTGTGGAGTGCAATAGAGATTACATAATCTGTGGATCTGTTAGGGTGGTATGAAAATTGGAGTGGGTCTAGGGCTTCTGGGATAATGGTGTCTATGTGATCCATGACAAGCCTTTCAAAGCACTTCATGGCAACAGATGTGAGTGCTACGGGTCGAAATTCATTTAGGCGGGTTACCTTAATGTTCTTGGGAACAGGGACTATGGTGGTCTGCTTAAAACATGTTGGTATTACAGACTCGGACAGGGATAGGTTGAAAATGTCAATGAAGACACTTGCCAGTTGGTCGGCGCTTGCTCGCAGTACACATCCTGGTAATCCATCTGGCCCTGCGACATTGTGAATGTTGACCTGTTTAAAGGTCTTACTCAAATCGTCCGGAACAGCTGGTACTCTCATGCATGTTTCAATGTTTTTACCTTGAAGCTAGCATATAAGTATTTTAGCTCGTCTGGTAGGCTCGTGTCACTGGGCAGCTCTCGGCTGTGCTTCCCTTTGTAGTCAACAATATGAGTTTTATATAAAAAAAGAGACTTACAGTTAATCTGAAGAATATAAACTCAATATATGTATTGTAATCTCACATAGGTCCCTGGCTGCAAATTTCATTAATGGAAGGAAACCTGAGGCACGATGTGAAATAAGTTTTTGAAAGCCATAGAGGAACTGTGGCGGGATCCTGAAATGATTTGTTTAGTCAGATTGATATTTAATCAAACAAAGAAAAACTTAATTTTCAGGTGGCAGAGGATCAATTTGTAGATTGGCCAAGGACAAATTAAAGCATAATTTGATTAAACATCAAGTAGTGTATTGGACACAGTCTCAGTGCAATACCACAGTGACAGGAGACATAATGTAAGCATCCAATATATTTCTCAATCCATTACTGGGCTGTGAAAATAAGTTTGCCTATTTTTGCAAAGTGGTTTTAAAACAAGCAATACATTTCCATACCTTATATTTGACATTGAGTTCAGCAAAGGACAAATACTGCTATTACTGTATGTAATGGGAATGTTTGAATACAAACTTATTTTCAATTCAGTTTTGCTTTAGAATTTGCCCCTCAAAAGCATTTTGATCTACTGTGAAAGAATGAATTAGGGAACTGCTATGTTAAATGAACCACTGGATTAGATTTATGGAGAGCAATTAGATCAACTGTATTGTAGCCTACAAAAACGATCAATCAGAGTCCCTTTAACATTCCCTTTCCCTATTCAATCTAAATGGTTTAAATGAAAAGGGGTGACTTACAATAGACACAAAGAGGGCTGTACATCTGTCAGATGAATGATGGGATCTGAGACTACTAACTTCAAATCATCTAGTTCATAAACAAAAGGCTTTGTGATACAAGTGCTGTTTATTCATGATGTTTGATGATTCAACTGCTGATATTCTCAAAGATGTTGAAAAGCCCTTAAAACAAATCCTGAGAAGAATCTGATTACATCTTTTTACTTACACTTTTGTTTGTGTGAGTTTTGGGGATTTTAGAGGGCTCCCACTGGGCACAAACTGTTTGAATCAACAGGTGGAAAATTAGATTTTGAAAGTAATCAACTGTTTTGAGAGTTAAATTCCAACCATAGGATTACGTCATCATGGTAACCCTTGCAAGTCTCCACCTTTTTCCTGCAAACAAAATGATGGTCATTATGGCCAAACAGTTCTATTTTGTTTCATCAGACCAGAGGACATTTCTCCAAAAAGTACGATCTTTGTCCCCATGTTCAGTTGCAAACTGTAGTCTGGCTTTTTTATGGCGGTTTTGGAGCAGTGGCTTCTTCCTTGCTGAGCAGCCTTTCAGGTTATGTCGATATAGGACTCGTTTTATTGTGGATATAGACACTTTTTTTTTCTTTTTCTGGGATTGATTTGCACTTTTCGCACCAAAGTACGTTCATCTCTAGGAGGCAGAACGCGTCTCCTTCATGAGCAGTATGATGGCTGCGTGGTCCCATGGTGTTTATACTTGCATACTATTGTTTGTACAGATGAACGTGGTACCTTCAGGTGTTTAAACATTGCTCCCAAGGATGAACCAGGCTTGTGGAGGTCTACAATTTTTTTTCTGGGGTCTTGGCTGATTTATTTAGATTTTCCCATGATATCAAGCAAAGAGGCACTGAATTTGAAGGTAGGCCTTGAAATACATCCACAGGTACACTTCCAATTGACTCAAATTATGTTAAATAGCCTATCCGAAGCTTCTAAAGCCATGACATCATTTTCTGGAATTTTCCAAACTGTTTAAAGGCACATTATGTAAACCCATTGTAATTGTGATACAGTGAATTATAAGTGAAATCTGTCTGTAAACAATTGTTGGAAAAATTACTTGTGTCATGCACAAGATAGATGTCCTAACCGACTTGCCAATATTAAAGTTTGTTAACAAGAATTTTGTGGAGTGGTTGAAAAACGAATTTTAATGACTCCAACTTTAACTGTATCTACAGCTACCATTTGTCTCCCATCCAGAGTTTTAACCAAGCCCAGCCCTACTTACTGTCAGAATGATTGTTGAGAGATGTTGTTTCAATAAAAACCAGGACTAAACTAAAATAGACAGTACATACAGTATAGGCCTAGGGTTTCAAGATGTTTGATTTCAAATGGAATGCTTTTGAATTGTGGTTGGTTGTCAATACAACCAAATATCAACATTTGAAGGAGATGTATCTTCTAGTTGGATAGTTTCATCTGTGCCATTAACTTAGTCTGACTTTAATTCCATTTTTGTTATTTATTTTTTTGCAAATTATTAATTTGTAAATCTTAAATTTGTCTCTGTCTGAACCAAACATTGAATTTAAAGAATAGAACTAAATCAAATTTAAAGTGTGATTTAATTTAATTGTGTCCTATGCTTTAAGATGTTTGATTGAGATGGAGAGGTAAATCCAACCAGCCTGGTCTCGTAGACTAGACATACCATTGTAAACGTAAATCTGGGACACTTAAATTAGTATGATATGTTACGTTTGTTATGGTTACATCAGACAGAAGGTTACTTAAGGCAAAAACGAAAGGATGGTGATTGGACAGCTAACTCTAACCCTTTAGTCTAACTTTTTCAAAAAGTTTTATTTATTTAACAAAGCAAGTCATTTAAGAATAAATTCTTATTTACAATGACGTGCTACATCGGCCAAAACCGGACGACACTGGGCCAATTGTGCACTGCCCTATGGGACTACCAATCACGGCCAGTTGTGATACAGATTGGATTCAAACCAGTGTCTTCCTGGTTAGGGTTTGGCCGGTGTGTGCCATCATTGTAAATAGCAATTTGTATTAACTGGCTTACCTAGTTAAATAAAGGTTAAATAAAATAAAAAATGTAATACCAAAAATATGATTTTTATTTTAGCAATTTTCTAAATAAAATGTTATCTAGAGTAAGAAATTGACAGCATATCAGCAATTTCAAGTCTCTATGTAGGCAGCAGCCTCTCTGTGTTAGTGATGGCTCTTTAACAGTCTGATGGCCTTGAGATAGAAGCTGTTTTTAAGTCTCTTGGTCCCAGCTTTGATGCACTTGTACTCACCTCGCCTTCTGGAATGTAACGGAGTGAACAGGCAGTGGCTCGGGTGATTGATGTCCTTGATGATCTTTTTGGCCTTCCTGTGACATTGGGTGCTGGAGGGCAGGTATTTTGCCCCTGGTGATGTGTTGTGCAGACCGCACCACCCCTGGAGAGCATTGCGGATTGTGGGCGGTGCAGTTGCCGTGCCAGGCGGTGATACAGCCCAACAGGATGCTCTCGATTGTGCATCTGTAATGGTATGTGAGGGTTTTAGGTGACAAGACACATTTCTTCAGCCTCTTGAGGTTGAAGAGGTGCTGTTTCACCATCTTCAGAACACTATCTGTGTGGGTGGATCAGTTTGTCCGTGATGTGTATTGTGAGGAAATTAAAACTTTCTACCTTCACTGCTGTCCAGTTGACGTGGATAGAGGGGTGCTCCCTCTGCTGTTTCCTGAAGTCCACAATCATCTCTTTGTTTTGTTAACATTGAGTGAGAGGTTGTTTTCCTGACACCACACTCTGAGTGCCCTCACCTCTTCCGTGTAGGTTGTCTAGTCGTTGTTGGAAATCAAGCCCACTACTGTTGTGTCGTCTGCAAACTTGATGATTGAGCTGGAGGTGTGCATGGCCATGCAGTCATGGGTGAACAGGGAGTACAGGAGGGGGCTGAGCACGCACCCTGTGGGGCCCCAGTGTTGAGGATCAGCAAAGTGGAGGTGTTTCCTACCTTCACCACCTGGGGGCGGCCCGTCAGGAAGTCTAGGACCCAATTGCACAGGGCAGGGTTGAGACCCAGGGCCTCAAACTTAATGATGAGCTTGGAGGGTACTATGGTGTTGAATACTGAGCTGTAGTCAATGAGCAGCATTCGTACATAGGTATTCCTCTTGTCCAGATGGGATAGGGCAGTGTGATGGTGATTGCATCGTCTGTGGACTTATTGGGGCAATATGCAAATTGGAGTGGGTCTAGGGTGGAAGGTAAGGTGGAGGTGATATTATCCTTAACTAGTCTCTCAAAGCACTTCATGATGACAGAAGTGAGTGCTACGGGGTGATAGTCATTTAGTTCAGTTCATATAGTTCAGTTATCTTTGCCTTCTTGGGTACAGGAACGATAGTGACCATCTTGACGCATGTGGGGACAGCAGATTGGGATTGGAATAGATTGAATATGTCCGTAAACTCATCAGCCAGCTGGTCTGTGCATGCTCTGAGGACGCGGCTAGGGATGCGGTCTGGGCCGGTATCCTTGCGAGGGTTAAACACGCTTAAATGTCTTACGTCGGTCACGGAGAAGGAGATGGAGGGCCCGCAGTTATTGGTAGCGGACCGCGTCGGTGGCACTGTATTATCCTCAAAGTGGGCAAAGGTGTTTAGTTTGTCTGGAAGCAAGAGGTCTGTGTCCGTGACCTGGCTGGTTTTCTTTTTGTAGTCCATGATTGCCTGTGGACCCTGCCACACACATCTTGTGTCTGAGCCGTTGAATTGCGACTCCATTTTGTCCTTATACTGACATTTCGCTTGTTTGATTGCCTTGCGGAGGGAATAACTACGCTGTTGTTATTCGGCCATATTCCCAGTCGTCTTTCCATGGTTAAATGCGATGGTTTGTACTTTTGAGTGAATGCCGCCATGTATCCACAGTTTCTGGTTAGGGTAGGTTTTAATAGTCACTGTGGGTACAACATCTCCAGTGCAGTTCCTTATAAACCCACTCACCGAATCAGCATATGAATCAATATTATTCTCTGAGGCTGCCTGGAACATTTCCCAGTCCGCGTGATCAAAACAAATTACACATTTTCATCAAGTTTTTTTTAAACGTTTTGCACTTTTTGAAAAAAATTGTTTGGTAGATGCAAAAATGTAATTTCAGCCTGTGGTGCCTAGACTTCAAGCCAGACTAAGTCAATGGCACAGATGGTATTAAATCTTAACAACCAAACACAATTCAATATCTCTTCTGAAATACAATAAATATCCTATTAACTTGTCAATAACAAATTATATGTTGGATTCACGTCTCCAACTTAATCAGTTAGAGTGGGATTATGCTAGAGGCTCAGATAGAACTATCCAAGCAGTAAATACAGATCCATTAAATGTTGATATTTGGTTGCGTTGTCAACCAAACACCATTAATTTAATATAAGCTTTTTTATAAACTAATGTCAAATTCAACCTTAAAATTAGTAACACATCCATGGCCACATTTTGAGTTTGCTGTGACAATAAATGTATTCTTATGTAATCATATAAAAAGAGCACAAATCAAATTGCTTTGGTCACATACACATATTTAGCAGATGTTATTAAGCGTGTAGCGAAATGCTTGTGCAGAAGTATCTAACAATTCACAACAATACACAAATCTAAAAAATGAAATTATAGAAATATATGTCGGAGTGGCTTTGACTAAAATACAGTATGATAAAATACAGCAGCTTGCGAAAGTATTCACCCCTTTGGCATTTTTCCTATTTTGTTGCCTTGCAACCTGGAATTAAAATAGATTTTTGGGGGTTTGTATCATTTGATTTCCATGACATGCCTATTATTTTCAAGACATAAAATATGTTTTCTTGTGAAACAAACAAGAAACAACTTGAGCGTGCATAACTATTCACCCACAAAGTCTATACTTTGTAGTTCCACATTTTGCAGCAATTACAGCTGCAAGTCTCTTGGGATATGGCTCTATAAGCTTGGCACATCTAGCCATTGGGATTTTTGCCCATTCTTCAAGGCAAAACTGCTCCAGCTCCATCAAGTTGGATAGGTTCCGCTGGTGTACAGCAATCTTGAAGTCATACCACAGATTCTCAATTGGATTGAGGTCTGGGCTTTGACTAGGCCATTCCTAGACATTTTAATGTTTCCCTTTAAACCACTTGAGTGTTGCTTTCGCAGTATGCTTAGGGTCATTGTCCTGCTGGAAGGTGAACCTCTGTCCCAGTCTCAAATCTCTGGAAGACAGAAACAGGTTTCCCTCAAGAATTTCCCTGTATTTAGCGCCATCATTCCTTCAATTCTGACCAGTTTCCCAGTCCCTGCTGAGGAAAAACATCACCACAGCATGATGCTGCCACCCCCATGTTTCACTGTGGGGATGGTATTCTCAGGGTGATGAGAATTGTTGGGGTTGTGCCAGACATAACGTTATCATTGATGGTCAAAAAGCTCAATTGTAATCTCATCTGACCAGAGTATATTCTTCCATATGTTTGGATAGTCTCCCATATGCATTTTGGCGAACACCAAACATGTTTGCTTATTTTTTTCTTTAAACACAGTTTTTTTCTGGCCACTCTTCTGGAAAGGCCAGCTCTGTGGTGTGTATGGCTTAAAGTGGTCCCATGGACAGATACTCCAATCTCCGCTGTGGAGATTTGCAGCTCCTTCATGGTTATCTTTGGTCTCTTTGTTGCTTCTCTGAGTAATGCCCTCCATGCCTGGTCTGTGAGTTTTGGTGGGTGCCTTCTCTTGGCAGGTTTGTTGTGGTGCCATATTCTTTCCATTTTTAATAATGGATTGAATGCTGCTCCGTGGAATGTTCAAAGTTTCAGATTTTTTTTTAAATAACCCAAACTCTGATTTGTACTTCTCTACAACTTTGTCCCTGACCTGTTTGAAGAGTTCCTTGGACTTTGTGGTGCTGCTTGCTTGGTGGTGCCCCTTGCTTAGTGGTGTTGCAGACTCTGGGGCCTTTCAGAACAGGTGTATACAGTGGGGCAAAAGTATTTAGTCAGCCACCAATTGGGCAAGTTCTCCCACTTAAAAAGACGAGAGAGGCCTGTAATTTTTATCATAGGTACACTTCAACTATGACAGACAAAATGAGAAAAAAAATCCCAAACATCACATTGTATAATTTTTAATTAATGTATTTGCAAATTATGGTGGAAAATAAGTATTTGGTCACCTACAAACAAGCAAGATTTCTGGCTCTCACAGACCTGTAACTTCTTATTTAAGAGCCTCCTCTGTCCTCCACTCGTTAAATGAATTAATGGCACCTGTTTGAACTTGTTATCAGTATAAAAAACACCTGTCCACAACCTCAAAACAGTCACACTCCAAACTCCACTATCGCCAAGACCAAAGAGCTGTCAAAGGACACCAGAAACGAAATTGTAGACCTGCGCCAGGCTGAGAAGACTGAATCTGTAATAGGTAAGCAGCTTGGTTTGAAGAAATCAACTGTGGGAGCAATTATTAGGAAATGGAAGACATATAAGACAACTGATAATCTCCCTTGATCTGGGGCTCCAAGCAAGATCTCACCCCGTGGGGTCAAAATGATCACAAGAACGGTGAGCAAAAATCCCAGAACAACATGGGTGGACCTAGTGAATGACCTGCAGAGAGCTGGGACCAAAGTAACAAAGCCTACCATCAGTAACACACTATGCCGCCAGGGACTCGCATCCTGCAGTGCCAGACGTCCCCCTGCTTAAACCAGTACATGTCCAGGCCCATCTGAAGTTTGCTAGAGAGCATTTGGATGATCCAGAAGAAGATTGGGAGAATGTCATATGTTTAGATGAAACCAAAATGTAACATTTTGGTAAAAACTCAACTCGTCGTGTTTGGAGGACAAAGAATGCTGAGTTGCATCCAAAGAACACCATACCTACTGTGAAGCATGGGGGTGGAAACATAATGCTTTGGGGCTGTTTTTCTGCAATGGGACCAGGACGACTGATCCGGGTAAAGGAGAGACTGAATGGGACCATGCATCGTGAGATTTTGTGTGAAAACCTTCCATCAGCAAGGGCATTGAATATGAAACGTGGCTGGGTCTTTCAGCATGACAATAATTCCAAACACACCGCCTGGGCAATGAAGGAGTGGGTTCGTAAGAAGCATTTCAAGGTCCTGGAGTGGCCTAGCCAGTCTCCAGATCTCAACCCCAAAGGAAATCTTTGGAGGGAGTTGAAAGTCCGTGTTGCCCAGCAACAGCCCCAAAACATCACTGCTCTAGTGGAGATCTGCATGGAGGAATGGGCCAAAATACCAGCAACAGTGTGTGAAAACCTTGTGAAGACTTACAGAAAATGTTTGACCTCTGTCATTGCCAACAAAGGGTATATAACAAAGTATTGAGATCAACTTTTGTTATTGACCAAATACTTATTTTCCACCATAATTTGCAAATAAATTCATTAAAAATCCTACAATGGGATTTTCTGGATTTTTTTTCTTCTCATTTTGTCTGTCATAGTTGAAGTGTACCTATGATGAACATTACAGGCCGCTCTCATCTTTTTAAGTGGGAGAACTTGTACAATTGGTGGCTGACTAAATACTTTTTTGCCCCACTGTATATGCTGAGATCATGTGACAGAACATGTAAGACTTTCACACAGGGGGACCCAGATTGCACAGATTGCACACAGGTGGACTGTATTTAACTAATTATATGACTTCTGATGGTAATTGGTTGTACCAGATCTTATTTAGGGGCTTCATAAGCAAAGTGGGTGAATACATATGCACAAACCACTTTTCTGTTTTTTGTTTTTGTTTTCTTCACATTTTTGAAACAAGTTTTTTTTTTCATTTCACTTTACCAGTTTGGGTTATTTTGTGTATCTCCATTACTTGAAATCATTTTTTATTACAGGTTGCATACAAATGCAAGGCACTGTACATGAGATGAGTAAAGCAGTATTTAAACATTATTAAAGTGACTAGTGTTCCATTATTGAAGTGGCCAGTGATTCCATGTCTATGTATATAGGGCAACAGCCTCTAAGGTGCAGGGTTGAGTAACCAGGTGGTAGCCGGCTAGTCATGGCATAAATAGGTCATCACAGGTCTGTGGAGATCTTCACAATTGCTGTAATAATCTGTGCAGATTCTCAAAAGGAATTACTTACACCATGTACTTTTAATGTAATCTCAACTGTAATCCAGGTAATTTGGTTCTGCTATTAGATGAAGCACAATGATAACACAATCTGCTTTATAAATCCACAATATCTGGCATTGTATTCTCATTTGAACTTGGTTGTACTTTTAAATGATTGAAAGCAGTGTGATAACACAATCGAAATTCAACTAGCTTTTGTCTGTTTTATTGAGTGGAGGTTGCGATCTCATTGATAAACATCTCAACCAAATATTACCCAATTATCCATGTTGAAATTATGTGTACGTGTCCAGTGGGCTTCCTCGAAGGGATTCAGACAAGCGGACCTCAAACTGATAAGTCCTGAAACATTCTTAAAAGAAGACACTCCAAAGGATCTCATTAGAATAAATCCATTTTACTTCCCTGCCTCTCTGGAGACAATTAGCCAGCCCCCCAGAGCCCTGTCTGCCTGCAAGTCAACCAGCGGCCAACTCCACAAGGTGTTTTACTTATCTCCTCTCACTGCTCTCTTTACCAGCTCCTCCTCCTCTTTCTCTCTCTCTCTCTCTCTCTTTCCTTAAAAGAACACTAATTTGTCTTCCTCACTCTCTTTAACTGGCATATTACTGACAAGGAGCTTTCCTGAGCAGCCAAGGATTACTCACTCTCAGACAGTCAGATAGGAGGAGAGAAAGAGAGAGAAAGGGGTAGGGACAATATGTGATTTTGTCTACATGAATTGCAGCTTGCGTGATGTTGGTTGAATTTAGTGAGTAATGGCAAGACATACTAGATGTCATGCTTACAAATATCTCTCTCACTATAATAAATGATTGTGTGTTGAGATCACAGTTTCTCCTTTAATTAATAACAGGTGTACAATACACTGCCATGCATATCATCATAAATAATGTTGGAGATGTGTGACCAATAGATAGACATTTATATTAAATGAAACAATGGTTGCATAGTGGGCTTGTTATGTCATTAATCAAACAGTGGTGCAACATGGAATTAGGTGTGAGATGTATTATTATGGGATCATTATAATATATATTATATTATCTTTATATTATAAAGATAGTTCATCCTCAGATATGATACATGCTATCTTCCATACAGTTGTATTCAAGTGTTTTGTACATTTTCTATCAGATTTTTATTTTACCATAAAAAGTCTCATTGAAAACAAAAGTTTTGAAATAAAAATGGAATGCAGCAATAGCATTAGCCTATGATTTCGCTCCAAAGACTTTATGTTGAGGATAATGTGAAACCAGGATTTTTCATGTTGCCGTTCTGCGACATTAGTTCTCCAAGGTTTTTAAATGTTATAATATTCAAATGTTGGATTTTTATTCAAAGTGCTGCTCCAAATTGGATTCTTCAAACCAGGACTACTGTATGACATGTGTTGCAGGTGGCTTTCTTTGATTGTAGCAGACTATAGCGATATTCAAATGCTTAGAGGGAGGACAATACATTATTCATGATAGCAACAAATAGACACTGTAACCATAGTCACACAGGAAAGGCTGCCTCTACCCCAAGAGTGAACTTCTACGCTTATGGGAATAATATTCACATAAAATAAACTTGTTCTGGGAGATGTGGTGGTTTGGTGTATAATGAGACATTCAGTTCACTGAAAGAACACTCTATCCATGCTTTATTATTATGTAGACAGAGGGAGGTAGTGTTAGAGCCCCGAAAGAAACATTCTCTGAGCTGTACCGCAGCCTCTGAAGCCCTGGGGGAAACGCCCCCTCTAGATCAAAGTTACATTCTGAAGAGACTTGTCCCCTGATACACTTTGTACAGCCAAATCCAGACATCGAGCAGCTGCAGTCGGTTATGGCTCAGTGATGTACTGGGCCGTCCACACCACCCTCTGTAGCGCCTTGCAGTCGAAGGGTGATGCAGTTACCATACCAAGCGCTGATGCAGCCAGTCAAGGGAGAAAAGGCGCTGTCGCGCATGTCCTCACAGTTGTGGGTGAACAGGGAGTACAAGAGGGGACTAAGCACACACACCTGAGGTGCCCCTTGAGGGTCAGTGTGGCTGAGGTGTTGTCTAACCTCAACCTGGGAGAAACCCATCAGGATGTCCAGGATCCAGTTGCAGAGAGAGGTGTTCATTCCCAGGATCCCAAGCTTGGTGATGAGCTTGGATAAGACTACGGTGTTGAACGCTGAGCTGTAGTTAATGAACATAATTCTCATCTAGGTATTCCTCTTGTCCAGGTGGATCTGTTGGTGCGGTATGCGTATTGGAGTGGGTCCAGTGTGGCTGGGATTATGGTGTTGATGTGTGCCCCGACGTGCCTGTCAAAGCACTTTATGATTACAGATGTGATTGCTACAGGATGATAGTAATTTAGTTAAGTAATTAAGTTATAGTTCTTATGAACAGGAACAATGATGGTCAGCTTGAAACATGTTGAGATTACCAACTGGGACAAAGAAAGTTTGAAAATGTCAGTGAAGTCACTTGCTAGCTGGTCTGTGCATGCTCTGAAAATGAGCCCTGGTATTCAGGTGTTAACTTGTTTAAAAGTCTTACTCACGTTGGCCACAGAGAGCGAGATCACACAGTCGTCCGGAACAGCAAAGGCTCTCATGCATGGCTTAGTATTGCTTACCTCGAAGCGAGCACAGAAGGCATTTTGTTAGTCTGGGAGGGCTGCATCACTGGGGAACGGCTGTGTTTCCCTTTGTAATCCGTAATAGTCTCCAAGCCCTGCCACATCCGACGAGTATTGCAGATGCAGCCTGTAATCCATGGTTTTTGGTTTGGGTACCAAACGTACACTCACTGTGGGGATGACATCCTCAATGCACTTATTGATGAAGCCATGACTGATGTTTTAAACTCCACAATGCCATCAGATGAGTCCTGGTTTTAGCACCTCTTGTGGTGCAGGAGACGTGCTAATAGGAATTGGGTAAAATAGATTTGAGTCTCCCCGTGATAAAGTCTCCAGCTACAAGGAACGCTGCCTCTGGGTACACGGTTTCTTGTATGTTTACGGCCCGTATAGTTCGCTGAGTGCCAAAATGGTGTTGGCTTGTTGTGGGATGTAGACAGCGGTGTAATTTAAGATGAAAACTCTCTGGGTAGATAAAAGGGTGTGCAATTTACCATGAGGTTGTCTATGTCGGATGAGCAAAATCTTTGGACTTCCTTTACCCTGGAAACCGCACACCAGTTGCTGCTTAGAAAAAGGCACACCCCTCCCACTTTTGTTTTTCCTGAGTCCATTGTCCAATCGGGACGAAGCAGGGAGAATCCGCTGAGCAGTATATCCATAGCATTAGTCAGCCAAGTCTCTGTAGCTCATAGAATATTACAGCTTTTCAAGTCACGTTGATAGGATACTCTCAAAAGGAGCTCGTCCATCTTACTCTCAAGTGACTGACCATTTGCCAATAAAATAGAGGGGAGTAATGGATGATTTCCTCTGCATCTAACCAAGATGCCAGCCCTTCTCCAGCATCTATGCTTGTGACACATCTTTGGTAGTCTGAACAATGCAATAGGGTCCGATGTAAACAAGGAGTTCAGAAAAAATCAAAGTTGAAGTTGAAATCGAGGCAAATAACTGTCAATCTGATTTCCAAAAGTGCTTGGCGGTCATAGGTGATAATAGTATGAACTTTCTGTATGACATTTTTTAACTTCTTATGGCTGGGGGCAGTATTGAGTAGCTTGGATGAATAAGGTGCCCAGAGGTGTCCAGAGTAAACTGCCTGCTACTCAGTCCTAGAAGCTAAGATATGCATAGTATTAGTATATTTGGATAGAAATTATTCTGACGTTTCTAAAACTGTTTGAATGATGTCTGTGAGTATAACATAACTCATATGGCAGGCAAAAACCTGAGAATAAATCCAACCAGGAAGTGGGAAATCTGAGGTTTGTAATTTTTCAACTCTTGGCCTATCGAATACACCGTGGGATATTGGTCATATTGCACTTCCTACGGCTTCCACTAGATGTCAACAGTCTTTAGAACCTTGTTTGATGCTTCTACTGTGAGGTGGGAGCGAATGAGAGGGGAATGAGTCAGGGCTCTGGCAGGGTGCCATGAGCTGACCACACTCGTTCACGTGAGAGCGAGCTCTGTTCCATTGCATTTCTACAGACAAAGGAATTCTCTGGTTGGAACATTATTTAAGATTTATGTTAAAAACATCCTTAAGATTGATTCTATACTTCGTTTGACATGTTTCTACGACCTGTAATAAAACCTTTTGGACTTTTTGTCCATACTTTCCGCTGGACTTGCACGCGCGTCGTGAGTTTGGATTTGAGTACCAAATGCTCTAACAGGAGGCATTTAGACATAATTGATGAACTTTATCGAACAAATCAAATATTTATTGTGGAACTGGGATTCCTGGGAGTGCATTCTGATGAAGATTATCAAAGTTAAGTGAATATTTATAATGATATTTCTGAATTCTGTTGACTACACAACATGGCGGATATCTGTTTGGCTTGTTTTGGTCTCTGAGCTCTGTAATCAGATTATTGCATGGTTTGCTTTTTCGGTAAAGCTTTTTTGAAATCTGACAGAGCGGTTGCATTAAGGAGAAGTTTATCTAAAGTTCCATGTATAACACTTGTATTTTCATCAACATTTATGATGAGTATTTCTGTAAATTGATGTGGCTCTGCAAAATCACTGGATGTTTTTGGAACTACTGAACATATGTATACTGAGATTTTTTTATATAAATATGAACTTTATCGAACAAAACATGTGTTGTGTAACATGAAGTCCTATGAGTGTCATCTGATAAAGATCATCAAAGGTTAGTGATTAATTTATCTCTATTTTTGCTTTTTGTTACTCCTCGCTTTGTCTGGAAAAATGGCTGTTTTTTTCCGTGAATAGGCACTCACCTAACATAATCGTTTGTGGTGCTTTTGCCGTAAAGCCTATTTGAAATCAGACACTGTGGTGGGATTAACAAGAAGTGTATCTTTAAAATGGTGTGAAATACTTGTATGTTTGAGGAATTTTAATTATTTAATTTCTGTTGTTTGAATTTGGCGCCCTGCACTTTCGCTGGCTGTTGTTATATTGATCCCGATAGCAATCTCAGCCATAAATTAAGATGAACACTAAAAAGTCACTAAATACCAAAGTCAGGATGAATGTCATGAGACGCTGACTATGTCTGTCGGCACAAACTTGAATCTATATAAACTCAGCAAAAGAAGAAATGTCCCTTTTCAGGCCCCTGTCATTCAAAGATAATTTGTAAAAATCCTAATGACTTCACAGATCTTCATTGTAAAGGGTTTAAACACTGTTTCCCATGCTTGTTCAATGAAACATAAACAATTAATGAACATGCACGACGAACGGTTGTTAAGACACTAACAGCTTACAGAAGGTTGGCAATTAAGGTCACGGTTATGAAAATTTAAGATGCTAAAGAGGCCTTTCTACTGACTCTGAAAAACACCTGTGACACCCTGACCATAGAGAGCCTTTTTATTCTCTATTTTGGTTAGGTCGGAGTGTGACTAGGTTGTTGTTCCTTCTAGGTTGTATATTTCCATGTTGGCCTGGTATGGTTCACAATGAGAGGCAGCTGTTTATCATTGTCTCTGATTGGGGAGCATATTTAGGCAGCCATTTCTCCACTGTGTTTTGTGGGATCTTGTTTCTGTGTAGTTGCCTGTGAGCACTGCATGAACTTCACTGGTCGTGTATTCTTTGTTTTTTGTCCGGTTCACTTGAATAAAAAGATGTCGAACCGATTTCACTCTGCGCTTTGGTCTGAGTATGATTACAACAACGATCGTGACAACACCAAAAGAAAGATGCCCAGGGTCCCTGCTCACCTACGTGAATGTGTCTTAGGCATGCTGCAAGGAGGAACAGATGTGGCCAGGGCAATAAATTGCAATGTCCATGCTGTGAGATGCCAAAGACGGCTCTTCACTGATGAGTCGCGGTTTTGTCTCACCAGGGGTGATGGTCGGATTCGCATTTATCGTCATGGCCTGTACTCTGGAGCGGGATCGATTTGGAGGAGGAGGGTCCGTCATGGTCTGGGGCAGTGTGTCACAGCATTATTGGACTGAGCTTGTTGTCATTGCAGGCAATCTCAATGCTGTGTGTTACAGGGAAGACATCCTCCTCCCTCATGTGGTACCTTTCCCGTAGGCTCATCCTGAAATGACCCTCCAGCATGACAATACCACCAGCCATACTACTTGTTCTGTGCATGATTTCCTGCAAGACAGGGATGTCAGTGTTCTGCCATGGCCAGCGAAGAGCCCAGATCTCAATCCCATTGAGCACATCTGGGACCTGTTGGATCGGAGGGTGAGGGCTAGGGTCATTCCCCCCAGAAATGTCCTGGAACTTGCAGGTGCCTTGGTGGAAGAGTGGGGTAACATCTCACAGCAAGAACTGGCAAATCTGGTGCAGTCCATGAGGAGGAGATGCACTGCAATACTTAATGCAGCTGGTGGCCACACCAGATACTAACTGTTACTTTTGATTTTGGCCCCCCACCATTGTTCAGGGACACATTATTCAATTTCTGTTAGTCACATGTCTGTGGAACTTGTTCAGTTTATGCCTCAGTTGTTGAATCTTTTTATGTTCATACAAAGATTTACATGTGTTAAGTTTGCTGAAAGAAACGCAGTTGACAGTGAGAGGACGTTTCTTTTTTTGCTGAGTTTGCGTAAAGTCA